>NC_135803.1:21930311-22230311 GCF_964213995.1 Mustelus asterias | reverse complement strand
ATGCTGAGCTAGATGAAGGGAGGATAAGGAAATCCCCTCTCCTGTGTAATGCCTTGGTGATTCCCTTTTGAATGGTGAACTGTGACACATTGCTGATGTTGCTTGCCTGAAAGGATCGGGATGAATAGAATGTGAGGGCAATCTTCGCAACTATTGGGACGATCCTTCCCATCCTGGTTTGAGGCTCCAGATCATCATGAAGGAGGTGACACATCATTACCTTCTGAATGAAGTGATGCTTCCTGAGGTACGGGATCATTGGAGCATAGTAGTGGTACTTGCCAGAAGGCTCTTTCTAGGTAGGCCTTGCAAGGAGAGCCCTCCTTCATTTCTGTCTTTGTTGAGCTTCCTGTCTGCCTGCCCTACTCATGCTGCACAGCAAGTGACACTGTAACTATTGCACAATAGCCTTGCAAGGTCACATAATTCTCTGTCTTCCTGTGTTCAGCAGAACATCCAAATTGCTCCAGGTAAGTCATCGCAGTGCTTCCACCAACATTGCCTGATCAAAAGAAGGCAGAAACACCTCAGTGGTGATTTGCTGAGTGGCCTTTGAAAAAGCCCTAGTACAGGCCTAGTTTACCTTCATGTTTGGGGAGTGAAAGAGGCAGGCTTTACCTGTACATTGGTTGACTGGTTTTAGTATGCTGGTGTTGCATCAACCTGTTGACTTCAGTAACATCATGATTGTGCACAGTCGTGCTTGTGACATTGGGTGCACCCCGGCGATGCATTTGCATGCACCAGTCCAATTTGGGTATGACATGGGAACCATGCAGGAAGCGGCACTATGTGTTTGAAGTTTCTGTTCTGATCCCTCTACTCACTGAGTTGTTTGCTCTCATGCAGAATGTATTATACCTTTTCCATTTCACACCTGCCGATCTATTGGCCGAAACTCTACCACCTTGCCTGCCCTGGAATCGGGGTGGGTGAAGTTCCCAGAAAGGAAATCTCCATTGGCCCAGGCGGGATTTTACGATCTTACCCGAGTGAGGCTGTAAAACCCCGTCCAAATTGTTTTGATCTACCTTTATTCAGCCTAAGGTAGTTTTTCTTTCATCCTAATGGGATTAAGTTATTTGCAGTTTAACACATTTATCTTTGATTTCTCTTTTCCCTTATCTATTTTCAACATAAACCTAATTAGATTGTGGCCACTATTGCCACATTTTCTCTGCCTTCAGATTATTCGCATGTACGGTTTCTTCAGCAAGAACAGATCTCGCACGGCACTGTTCATTGTTAGGTATGCAGTATTAAGTATGCTGTTGAAGGAAATAGTTGTGGATGTAAATTAAGAAGCCATCCTCATTTGATATAATGTTTGTATTCAATTTGTCTTCAGACAACCTTAAACAGTACAAAGATGTGTAGGTTAGGTGGATTTGCCATGTTAAATTGCCCCTCAGTGTCCCAAGATGTGTAGGTTAGCTGGATTAGCCATGGTAAATGTATGGGGGTTACAGGGATAGGGCGGGGTGAGGGCCTGAGTAAGATACTCTGTCAGAATGTCAGTGCTGACTCGATAGGCCAAAAGGCTTCTTCTGCACTGTAGGGACTCTATGGTTCTAACTAGAGTTTCATTATTATAACTTTATTGTTGTTGCAAATCCCTCTGCATTACTTTAAATTCAATCTTTAATTTCTTTCCCACTGCTCAGTAGTCAAAATGTACTCCCAGTATAACACTTCATTATTTCTTAATGCACCCCAAGCAAACTATATCTGAATACTGCCATCAATAAAGCTTTGCTTTCTGTGGAGCATCTCCTTTATTAATACGACTGTCTTTCCTCCTTTTCTTTCCTATCTATCTCTCCTGAAAATTTTATTGGTGTGAATATTTCGCTCTCGTTGTCTCACCTTACCTGAAGCCAAAATTTTTATCAAGGACATCATGCCCCCAATTGCAATTAGTCCACCATGTCTGATGACTTTGTGTGGGATTTTCTGGCCCTTCTCACTAACGGGTTCTTCGAGTCCCGTTATCCCACCCCCCCCCCACGGCAGGACCCCTGGCAACGGGATGGATGACGCATTCAAAATGCCAAAAAAATAACGGGATAGGAAGATCCTGCCAGTGGCCAATGGCAAGTTATCTCTGCCAATGGAAAACATGCTGTGAGGGGTTTGGAGGTGGCGGGGGGGGGGGGGGGGGGGGGTGGGAGGGGGGGGCAACCTGCCCTTTATTTCCCATGAAGGCTGGCCAATTAAAATTCTCCTTTTCACTTCTACTTTTTCTGATCACTTCATTCCCTGTCCCCCTCTTTAATAACTTCAGCAAAGAAGCTATTAAAAAGCTACTGCTTTTTATCTGCTGAGTACTGACAGTGAGTGTACTGGACTTGGTGAAGTATCACCTTACACACACACTGGAAAGTGATCTCATTGATAGATTAGGATAATTTCAGCTGCCCAACTCCTCACATTCCTTTATAAAGCTGGAGAGCCAACAAATACAATCATTGCCAAAGTTCATCACCGACCAGCCACATTTATCACGCCTCGAGGTTTGAAAGAAAGGCCCTTCTTACGTGTACACTAGTGTGGCAATCTTCTTTCAACACACTTAACTTTTTTGGGGAAAATCAAGACCATTAATCAGTCCATATTTCTCCCTTCCTCTGCTGACTCATGTTGGCAGCAGCAACACTGTATTAGCTGCAATGTAATGATCAATACCCATGGGAGAGCTTGGAGAATGAGCTTGGAGAATGAGCACTGACAAACATTTCATCCATAACAGGCATCAAAGTCCAATTCATTTCTTTCCACCAGTGTCCACTAGACAGCAGAGAAAAGCAGGAA
This sequence comes from Mustelus asterias, assembly GCF_964213995.1. Taxonomy (NCBI): domain Eukaryota; kingdom Metazoa; phylum Chordata; class Chondrichthyes; order Carcharhiniformes; family Triakidae; genus Mustelus; species Mustelus asterias. Next base: position 22,227,500 of record NC_135803.1, on the reverse strand, counting down.
CCTACTTCATAATTCCTCTCCCTGGGTGCTCAGCCAGTTGTAATGGGGTTCCGGGCCTTTACAGAACATCAAAGTGGCCTTAGTCTGATGAATGCCATTCTCTTTTTTTTGTATTCATGGTAGGCTGGCATTTCTTGTCCGTCCTTAATTGCCCTTTGGAAGATGATGGTGAGCCATTGTCTTAATCAGCGGCAGTTTAAGAACATAAGAACATAAGAAATAGGAGCAGGAGTAGGCCATCTAGCCCCTCGAGCCTGCCCTGCCATTCAATAAGATCATGGCTGATCTGAAGTGGATCAGTTCCACTTACCCACCTGATCCCTATAACCCCTAATTCCCTTACCGATCAGGAATCCATCTATCCGTGATTTAAACATATTCAACGAGGTAGCCTCCACCACTTCAGTGGGCAGAGAATTCCAAAGATTCACCACCCTCTGAGAGAAGAAGTTCCTCCTCAACTCTGTCCTAAACTGACCCCCCTTTATTTTGAGGCTGTGCCCTCTAGTTCTAGCTTCCTTTCTAAGTGGAAAGAATCTCTCCACCTCTACCCTATCCAGCCCCTTCATTATCTTATAGGTCTCTATAAGATCCCCCCTCAGCCTTCTAAATTCCAACGAGTACAAACCCAATCTGCTCAGTCTCTCCTCATAATCAACACCCCTCATCTCTGGTATCAACCTGGTGAACCTTCTCTGCACTCCCTCCAAGGCCAATATATCCTTCCGCAAATAAGGGGACCAATACTGCACACAGTATTCCAGCTGCGGCCTCACCAATGCCCTGTACAGATGCAGCAAGACATCTCTGCTTTTATATTCTATCCCCCTTGCGATATAGGCCAACATCCCATTTGCCTTCTTGATCACCTGTTGCACCTGCAGACTGGGTTTTTGCGTCTCATGCACAAGGACCCCAGGTCCCTTTGCACAGTCGCATGTTGTAATTCTTTTCCAATCAGATAATAATCCAATTTGCTATTATTTCCTCCAAAGTGAATAACCTCGCATTTGTCAACGTTATACTCCATCTGCCAGATCCTCGCCCACTCACTCAGCCTGTCCAAATCTCTCTGCAGACCTTCTACGCCCTCCACACGATTCACTTTTCCACTTATCTTTGTGTCGTCTGCAAACTTTGTTACCCTACACTCAGTCCCCTCCTCCAGATCGTCTATATAAATGATAAATAGTTGAGGCCCCAGTACCGATCCCTGCGGCACGCCACTAGTTACCATCTGCCAACCAGAAAAGCACCCATTTATTCTGACTCTCTGCTTCCTGTCGGATAGCCAATCCCCAATCCACGCTAACACCCTACCCCCAACTCCGTGTGACCCAATCTTCTTCAGCAACCTTTTGTGATGAAGGTTCTGTGATGAAGGTTCTCTCAGAGAGCTGTGAGGGATCTGTGTCAGGAGCTTGACAATGAAAGGATGGCAAAATATTTCCAATTCGGGATGGTTTGTGACCTGGAGGGGAGCTTGCAGATGGTGGTGTTCCCATGTGCCCCTTACCCTTGTCCTTCTCGATGGTAGAGATCATGAGTTTGGGAGATGCCATTGAAGAAACCTTGACAATTTGCTGTAGTTCATTTGTAGATGCTGCCACATAGAAAATCCCTCCACACCCGGGATCAACCTAGTGAACCTTCTGCCTCCAATGCCAGTATATCTTTCCTTAGGTAAGGAAACCAAAACTGTTCACAGTATTCTAGGTGTGGTCTAACTAGTGCCTTGTATAGTTTTAGCAAAACTTTCCTATTTTTATACTCCATTCCCTTTGAAACAAAGGCCAACATTTAATTTGCTTTCTCTATCCCTGCTGAACTTACATATTATATGGGGCGGCACAGTGGTTAGCACTGCTGCCTCACAGTGCCAGGAACCCGGGTTCGATTCCCGGCTTCGGTCACTGTCTATGTGGAGTTTGCACATTCTCCCTGTGACTCCGTGGGTTTCCTCCCACAGTCCAAAGATGTGCAGGTTAGGTGCATTGGCCATGTTAAATTCTCCTTCAGTGTATCGAACAGGTGCCGGAGTGTGGCACTAGGGGATTTTCACAGTAACTTCATTACAGTGTTAATGTAAACCTACTTGTGACTAATAAATAAACTTTAACTTTACTTTTACTTTATTAGTTTTATGTGATTTATGCTTGAGGACCCCAATCCCTCTGTGTTGCAGCTTTCTGCAGTCTTTCTCCATTTAAATGTTCAGCTCCGTTATTCTTCCTGCCAAAGTGCATAACTTCGCATTTTCCTACATTATATTCCACCTGGCAAGTTTTTTGCTCACTCACTTAACCTGTCTAAGTCCCTCTGTTGAATCTTTGTGTCATCCTAATCACTTGCCTTCCCACCTATTTTTGTGTCATTTGCAAACTTGGCAATAGTACATTCACTTCCTTCGTCCAAGTCATGGATATATATTGTAAATAACTGTGACCCCAGCACTGATCCCTGTGGCACACCACTGGTTACAGGTTGCCATTCTGAAAATGCCCCCTCTTACCCCAACCCCTCTATCAGTTCGCCAATCCTTGTCCCTGCTAATATACTATCTCCAATTGCACGGGTTCTTATAAAGTAGCCTTTTGTGTAGTACCTTATTGAATGCCTTTTGGAAATCCTTTATATTACACCTACTGCTTCCCCTTTATCTATCCTGCTAACCACCTCAAAGATTTCTGATAAATTTTTCAGAAATTATTTCCTCTTCATGAAGCCATGCTGACTCTGCTTGATCATATTATGTATTACTAAATGTCAAGTTGTGTTATGTATTTCAAAATGTACAATCCTTTCCGCCTAGTCTGCTGCAACTCAGTCATGCCTGGTGACTCACTACATACAGATCTCAACTCTGTGCTACTCCCTAAACCATATCTGAGCTGCTGGCTACAAGCATCAAACTGAATGATGGCGCTTTGTCTTCATCAATGTCTTGTTTGTCTAGGACTTCGGCCTTCCATGCAATGCCTAATCAGGTAGCAGTTACAATCACAGAAACATGGAATGGTTATAACACAGAAGGAGGCCATTTAACCTATTGCGACCTGACCTGCTCTCTTCAATATCAACTCAATTAATCCTAATCCCCTACCTTTTCCCCAAAGACCTACAAGTTACTTTTTCCTCTTCAGTTGTTTATCCAATTCACCTCTGAAACCTGCAGTTGTACTTGTGTCCACTACACTCTCAGACCCTAACTACTCACTGTGTAAAAATGTTTTTCCTTATGCCACCTTTTTTTTTTACCATTCACCTTAATCTGTGTCCTCTGGTTCTTGAAACTTCCATCAATGGGATCAGTTTCAATATTTATGCTTTCTTGAACCCTCGTGATTTTAAACACCTCCATCAAATCTCCTCTCGACCTTCTGTCATATAAAGAGAACAGCCCCAGCTTATTTTTCTAACTGAAGTCTCTCATCCTGGATTAATTCTTATAAAGCTTTCCTGCACTCTCTCTAAAGCCTCCACATTCTTACAATGAAGCAGCGCTCAGAATTATTCTTCATTCATGTGACATGGGCGTCGCTGGCTGGCCATCATTTGTTGCCTAATCCTAGTTGCCGTTGGAGGGCAGTTAAGAGTCAAACACATTGCTGTGGCTCTGGAGTCACATGCATACCAGACTGGGTAAGGACGGCAGATTTCCTTCCCTAAAGGACATTAATGAACCAGATGGTTTTTTTTGATAATGGTTTCATGGTCATCAGTAGATTCTTAATTCCAGATATTTTTTTTATTGAATTCAAATTCCACCATTTGCCGTGGTGGGTTTCGAACCCAGGTGCCCAGAACATTAGTTGAGTTTCTGGATTAATAATCTAGCGATAATACCACTAGGTCATTGCCTCCCTCACAATGCAATATTCCAGTTGAGGCTGAACCAGGGTTTTATAAAGGTTCTCCATAACCCCCTCACCTTTGTACTCCATGCCTCTTTTTATAAAGTCCAGGCTCTCATATCCCTTTTTAATCAACAACCAATCTGCCCTGTTATCTTCAACTATTGTGTATTTGTACCCATTGAGTTCCTCTGTCCTTGCACCCCCTTATAATTTGGGGTATCTGTTGTCAAGGATAGGTTAGAAGTGAAGGAGGAGCGGGAAAGTAATAAGTGCATGGTTACACCTTCTGTAGGTTATAAATGGTGTTAAGGCCCAGGCCAGAATCTCCAAGGTATTTTGTGAAGTTCGCCTAGATCCTAAGTTCTACATTTGATTTTGGCATTGGTGAGTATAAGGTGTTTCACTCCAGGTATGATTCAAGTGACCCACTCGGAAGCTTTTATCAAAACAAACTTTATTTAAGATTAAAATTAGAATGTAACAATAAAAATTAGCATAACTTTTATCAATTAAAATACTTAGACATGACAAAGTATAATCCTTAACAGCTAGCTATCTCTGTTGTTCTAATTTAAAGCAATATCCCAAAGACATGAATCCCTTCTTCAAAATTGGTTAACACAGAAACAAGTATGCTCACATGATGCTGGATTTTCAGCCTTTAACACTTCTGGACAGAGATCCAGACGGCAGTTTCCAGAGAAGTATATTTCCTCAAAACAGCAAAACTTCAGAAAAGTAAACTTTGTCTCAGGCAGCCCCCAGTCTCCGGACTTCAGAGACAGAAAGGAATACCTCTCTCTCTGCAGCTTCCAAAACAGCAACTCTCAGAGAAAGATCCACTCTCATACAGAATCTCCATGAAAGAAACTTACCTTCTGGCAGATTCCAGTCTCCAACTCCAGAGCAGGGGAAAGAGAAACATTGCTCTCTCTCAACTCACAAGCGGCATCTAAGCTTGAATATTCTGTGTAAACCCATCTTCCCCATCATGTGACCAATCATCCCAATCAAGCCCCACTCTGTAAAGTCTCAGGGGAAAACAACTGAACAGCATTAGTTAAGATTAAAACCAGCATTCTAACCATTAGAAACAATTATTTTGCTGCAGCAACAATACAGGATGCCGGTAGACAGAACAGCTCCGAGTGCATAGAACTGCTACAACAGATCCTGCACAAGATCATGGTTCAAATACATTTCTTACAGGCACAGTATCGTCACAATGGTATCAGACTGTGGAATAAGGGTGGATTCGGATATGAGGAGGTTGATTAGGTGGGAACGTACCCTCATCCTCATGTTTTCTGCCCTGCCACTGGCCACAGCTTCAGTAATGGCAACTCCAGTGGTTTCCATCACCATCTCCTCCATGGGATAATCGCGCATCATGATCCCCACACCCAACTTTGGGGGTTATCCAATTTAACCCTTAAAAAAAACTCACCTGAAAAATCTTTGGAAGAGGGAACGTGTGAAGTTTACAAAGTTGAAACTGCCATTTTTGAGGTCAGGGTATCAAGGGATTTGGAGCTAAGCCAGGTACAGGCCAGCCATGGATGGCAGAGTTCGCTTGGAGGCCTGAATGGTCTCATTCTGTTCCTATTTTGCAAATGAAGAGATCCTCAGTTCCTACTGGCAGCTTTCAATTCCACATATAACTTGTGCAAATTAGTAGGGCAAATATATTAAAACTTCCTCAGATATGGAACCTGAAACCTTCTGGCCTACGTGACTCAGACACTCCGTGAGAGTGAAGTCAGTGAAAATGAAAATCATGCAGATTTGTTACTGCCCATTTTGTTCTATTGTCTGAGATTAATATCACCGCCTCCCCCACCAACATTGTCCTATTCAACTGGATCCATTAGGAATCTCAGAACCAGTAAGTGGAAGAAGAAAACGTATTTCAGGAATGTACACTGCAACTTCTGCAGTCAGATGCATTTTCAGAGTTCTGTTAGTACAGTGGCAGTGTACTATACTCAGTTCATTAATACTTACAAAACCTAAAATGCCTCAAGGGCTTTAGAAGTCAATAATTTAATCAACAGTGCATAGGGTCTTCTGTTTGCCACCCTTATTGATTGTATTTGACTAATTCTGCGTCACAGTGCTGATTCACGGGCTCTCTGTTATTGCAGTATAAAGGCGCATCGAATGCAGCTGAGCTAACATCTGCAATCAAGACTCTTCTTCCTTCTCGTTTGAAGGAGGAAGTAGGAGAGTGAAACTTCTCCTACTTCTGCAGCTTTCTCCGCCAGCCTACAATTAATTCTGGAGTGAAAATGACTAAAGCAGCTCACCTATTAGCATTTCATTTACAAAGAAGCACTGCTTCTGGGGAATCTGGCAAAAGTTACTGTGTTGAGCCTTTAATTCATATGGAATCTTTTATAACCTCAGAATGTCTTAAAGCTTAAAGTTTATTTATTAGTGTCACAAGTAGGCTTACATTAACATTGCAATGAAGTTACTGTGAAAGTCCCCTTGTCGCCACACTCCGGCACTTGTTCGTGTACACTGAGGGAGAATTTAGCATGGTCAATGCACCTAACCAGCATGTCTTTCGGAAACCAGAGCACCCGGAGGAAACCCACGCAGACACAGCGAGAACGTGCAAACTCCGCACAGAGAGTGACCCAAGCCAGGAATCGAACCTGGGTCCCTGGCGCTGTGAGGCAGCAATGCTAACCACTGTGCCACCGTGCCGCCAAATAATTTACAACCAATGACGCCAAGTCCAAAGAAAAGATGACTGTAACTGTAGAATTGATAGAAGATAATCTCAAAGTAAATATTATGAATGGTGAACACTCTATATCATAAAACTAATTAGAAATATAGACCTCTTGCATAGAGTTGCAGGAGCAGCTCATTTACTCAATTAAACACTGTCATAGAGTCATAGTTTACAGCATGGAAACAGGCCCTTCGGCCCAACTTGTTGATGCCAACCTTTTTTTTAACCACTAAGCTGGATCCTATTGCTCGTGTTTGGCCCATATCCCTTTATTCCCATCTTACCCTTGTAACTGTCTAAATGCTTTTTCAAAGACAAAATTGTACCCATCTCTACTATTATCTCTGGCAGCTTGCTCCAGACACTCACCACCCTCTCTGTGAAAAGAATTCCTATCTGGACCCTCTTGTATCTCTTCCCTCTCACCTTAAACCTATGTCCTCTAGTTTTAGACTCCCCTACCTTTGGGAAAAGATGTTAACTATCTACTGGGCGAGTCCCAGAAATCCTGAGGTGGGAGGGAGAGGAGCCGGAGGTAGCGGTACATATTGGTACCGCTGATGTGGGTAAGAAGGGGGAAGGGAACATGAAAAAAGAGTATAGGGAATTAGGGAGACAGCTGAGAAGGAGGAAAGCAAAGGTAGTAATCTCAGGATTGCTGCTTGTGCCACGGGAAGGTGAGGAAAGGAATGGAGTGAGGTGGAGGATGAATGTGTGGCTGAGGGAATGGTGCAGGGGGCAGGGATTCAGGTTCCTGGACCATTGGGACCTCTTTAGGGGCAGGTGTGACCTGTATACTAAAAATGGGTGGCACTTGAATCCCAAGGGGACCAATATCCTGGCAGGAAGGTTGGCTAAGGCTACTGGGGAGAGTTTAAACTAGATAGGTTGGGGGGAGGGGATCAAAGTGACGTGACTGAGAGTGAGGAAGGTAGCTCGCAAACAGAGAAGGGTTATAGGCAGTGCAAGAGGGCAGGTGGACTGGGAACAGAGAAGGGGAGAGGTCAGACCATAGGATTGAGATGTGTCTACTCTAATGCCAGGAGTATAGTGAATAAACAACTAGCTAAAGGAGGAGAGGGCTTGGGAGATGTTAGTAGCGCTTCAACAAACCGGGTCCAGATAAAGGCTGGCATAAAGACACTTTGCCTGAATGCACGAAGCATTCGAAACAAAGTAAATGAGTTGATGGCACAAATCCATACAAATGAATCACAGAAACGTGGTTGCAGGGTGACCGGGACTGGGAACTGAATATACAGGGTTATCAGGCATTTAGGAAGGATAGACAGGTAGAAAAAGGAGGTGGGGTAGCTTTGTTAATAAAGGATAATATCAGGACGGTAGTGAGAGACGACATAGGCTCTAAGGAGCAAAACGTGGAATCGTTGTGGGTGGAGATAAGGAATAGTAGGGGGAGAAAGACACTGGTAGGCGTGGTCTATAGGCCCCCAAATAATAACTTAGAGGTGGGGAGGGCTATAAACAAGCAAATAATGGATGCGTGCAAAAGTGGAACGGCAATAATCATGGGGGATTTTAACCTACATATTGATTGGTCGACTCAAATTGGACGTGGAGGGCTTGAGGAAGAGTTCTTGGAATGCTGTCGGGATTGTTTCATTGAACAGTATGTTACAGAACCTACGAGAGAGCGAGCTATCTTGGATCTGGTTCTGTGCAATGAGACAGGTAGGATTCAGGATCTTCTTGTGAAGGATCCTCTTGGGATGAGTGATCATAATATGGTGGAATTTCTGATACAGATGGAGGGTGAGAAAGTAGGGTCCCAAACCAGTGTCCTCTGCTTGAACAAAGGGGAGTACGATAGGATGAGGGTGGAATTGGCTAATGTAGACTGGACGAGCAGACTGGTAGGTAGGACAGCTGAGGAACAGTGGAGGATTTTTAAGGAGATTTTTTAAAGTACTCAGCAAAAATATATTCCGGTGATAAAGAAGGACTGTAAGAAAAAGGATAACCGGACGTGGATAACGAAGGAAATAAAGGAGAGTATTAAAATAAAATCAGATGCGTACAGAGTGGCCAAAAATAGTGGAGAATTAGTGGATTGGGAAAGCTTTAAAGAAAAACAAAGAACGACTAAGAAAGCGATTAAGAAAGGAAAGATAGATTATGAAACTAAACTAGCTCAAAATATAAAAAATGATAGTAAAAGTTTTTACAAGTATATAAAAAGGAATAGAGTGGCTAGAGTGAATGTTGGACCCTTGGAAGATGAGAGGAGGGATTTAATAGTGGAAAACGAGGAAATGGCTGAAACTTTAAATAAGTTCTTTGTGTCGGTCTTCACAGTGGAAGACACAAATAGTTTGCTGAATATTAGAGATCGAGAGTTGGTGGGAGAGGAGGTCCTTAATACAATTACTGTTACTAAGGAGGTGGTGCTTGGTAGACTAATAGGACTGAAGGTAGACAAGTCCCCGGGCCCGGATGGAATGCATCCCAGGGTACTGAAAGAAATGGCTGAGGTAATAGCAGATGCGTTAGTAGTAATTTATCAAAATTCGCTGGACTCTGGGGTAGTGCCGGCTGACTGGAAAACAGCTACTGTTACGCCGCTGTTTAAAAAAGGAAGTAGACAAAAGGCGGGTAACTACAGGCCGGTTAGCTTAACGTCCGTAGTTGGGAAGATGCTAGAGTCCATTATTAAAGAGGAAATAACAGAGCACCTGAATAAGAATGGTTCGATCAAGCAGACGCAGCATGGATTCATGAAGGGAAAGTCGTGTTTGACGAATCTACTGGACTTTTATGAAGATGTCACTAGTGCGGTTGACAGAGGGGAACCGGTGGATGTGGTGTTTTTAGATTTCCAGAAGGCGTTCGATAAGGTGCCTCACAAAAGGTTGCTGCAGAAGATTGGGGTACACGGAGTTAGGGGTAAGGTGTTGGCATGGATTGGGGATTGGCTATCTAACAGGAAGCAGAGAGTTGGGATAAATGGGTGCTTTTCTGCTTGGCAGTTGGTGACCAGTGGCGTGCCGCAGGGATCGGTGCTGGGGCCTCAATTGTTTACCATTTACATAGATGATCTGGAGGAGGGGACTGAATGTAGGGTATTCAAGTTTGCTGATGACACGAAGGTGAGTGGGAAAGCGAATTGCGTGGAGGACGCGGAAAGTCTGCAGAGAGATTTGGATAGGCTGAGCGAGTGGGCGAGGATCTGGCAGATGGAATATAACGTTAGCAAATGTGAGGTTATCCACTTTGGAAGAAATAATAGTAAATTGGAATATTATTTAAATGGAGAAAAATTACATCGTGCGACTGTGCAGAGGGACCTGGGGGTCCTTGTGCACGAATCGCAAAAACTCAGTCTGCAGGTGCAGCAGGTGATCAAGAAGGTGAATGGAATGTTGGCCTTTATCGCGAGGGGGATAGAATATAAAAGCAGGGAGGTCTTGCTGCAACTGTACAAGGCACTGGTGAGGCTGCAACTGGAGTACTGTGTGCAGTTTTGGTCCCCTTATTTGCGAAAGGATATATTGGCCTTCGAGGGAGTGCAGAGAAGGTTCACCAGGTTGATACCGGAGATGAGGGGTGTAGCTTATGAGGAGAGATTAAACAGATTGAGTCTGTACTCGTTGGAGTTTAGAAGGATGAGGGGTGATCTTATAGAGACATATAAGATAATGAAGGGGCTGGATAGGGTAGAGGTGGAGAGATTCTTTCCACTTAGAAGGGAAACCAGAACTAGAGGGCACAGCCTCAAAATAAGGGGGGGCTGGTTCAGAACAGAGTTGAGGGGGAACTTCTTCTCTCAGAGGGTAGTGAATCTCTGGAATTCTCTGCCCATTGAAGTGGTGGAGGCTTCCTCGTTGAATATGTTTAAATCACGGGTAGATAGTTTTCTGATCGATAAGGGAATTAGGGGTTATGGGGAGCAGGCGGGTAAGTGGAACCGATTCGCTTCAGATCAGCCATGATCTTGTTGAATGGCGGGGCAGGCTCGAAGGGCCAGATGGCCTACTCCTGCTCCTATTTCTTATGTTCTTATGTTCTTATGTACCTTATCTATGCCCCTCATTATTTTATCAACCTCTATAAGAGCACCCCTAAGCTCCTACGCTCCAGGGAAAAAAGTCCCCGTCTATCCAACCTCTCCTTATAACTCAAAACCATCAAGTCCTGGTAGCATCCTAGTGAATCTTTTCTGCTCTCTATCTAGTTTAATAAGATCCTTTCTATACTAGGGTGACCAGAACTGTACACAGTATTCCAAGTGAATTGAGTCAGTTGCTCTGTGCCCATTTTGTAAAGCATCAGATTGTCTATTTTCATGCTGATCAATCTTCTTAGTCTGATATTTTAACGAGAAGTCAGTAACAGCTGAGCAAAGCATAAAAAGATCACCAGACTTGACTCATGGACGCCATTGGCAGTCTCCAATGTTGCTGACTCATGGAACTGGAAGTCGGTATCAGTTATTATTTCATATGGTAAATGCAAAGTCATAGCAGTCAGGGGGTAACCTGATTTTTTAAATCCATGCAGAGAATGTGGATGTCAAGGCAAGGCCAGCATTCATTGCCCATTTCCCTTGAGGGCATGGTGATGAGTCATCTTAATGAAAGCAGCTGAGTTGCTTGCTAGGCTATTTGCCTTTGGTTTAGAGTCAAATACAGTTCAGACCAGATAAGAATTTTTTTCCCAAATGGGTTATACAAAAATCCAGTAGTGCCATGATCAACATTACTGAGACTAGCTTTTCATTTTAGATTTATTTGATTAATTGAATCAATTCTCTGGCTGCTGTGGAGGGATTTGAACTCGTGTCTCCAGATCATTAGCCCAGTAACAAAACGACAAGGTAGTTCCAAGTCAAGGTGATGAGTGACTTGAAGGGAAATTTGCAGGTGGTGGTGTTCCCAAGCATCTGCAGCTCTTGTCCTTCTTGGTGGTATTACACTGCTTCAGTAGCAATAAAGGACACAGGCTTCAGACAACACAGCTCCGACAAAATCCCAGGGACCGCTAAAATATCCTGCAGCGAAAAATGATTAAAATACATTCCTTAAAGGCACAGTATCATCACGGTGTCTATCAATTAACTGGAGCAAGGGTCTCGGTTAACACAATGCCCCAGGTAAACGCCTGAATCATTCAATTTTTGTAATTCAAATTTTAAAGTTAAAGTTAATTTATTCATGTCACAAGTAGGCTTACTTTAACACTGCAATGAAGTTGCTGTGAAAATCCCTTAGTCGCCACACTCCGGCGCCTGTTTGGGTACACGGAGGGAGAATTTAGCATGGCCAATGCACCTAACCAGCACATCTTTCGGACTGGGGAAGAGCACCCGGAGGAAACCCACGCAGACACGGGGAGAACGTGCAAACTCCACACAGACAGTGACCCAAGCCGGGAATCGAACCCGGGTCCCTGGCACTGCGAGGTAGCAGTGCTAACCACTGTTCCACCATGCCGATAGCATATGCGTTTAATAATGTTATGTTTAATATATGTTTATATGTATATGTATATATGTTTTTATATGTTTAATAATGTTAAAAAACACATTTGAAAACTAGGGGTTAAGTTCATTAACACTTAACAGGAACGGGGGGAGTATTTGTATTTATGTAATGTAATGCAGAATGATACATTGGCACTTATCAGTGATAGGGCTTGGGTTCTGCCTTTGCTTCTTGACTGAATCCATCCAACCACTAGGATGTGTGTGGATGATGTGATTGCAGGTTGTGAAAACCGGAGCCAGCTGGTAATAGAATGAAGCAGCAAGCATCTCTACGCTGGAGGCAGGATCAGAATCAGACGACAAAACATAGAGTCCAGCAACAAAGCAGCAAACGCAGGGTCCGACGGCAGGGACTGGATCGCAATTGTCCATCCGCAAAGAGGGTGCCTCAAGTCAAGGGATCCAAAAAGAGCATCTTCAGAACCAGTCAGCAGGATCTGAGCAGCGCTGAGAGGGAGCTAAACGGTAACCATCACAACCGAGGCAACCCTGAGACAATCAGACTGTGTGACGTTTGTAAGTGAAGCAAAATCACAGCAATTCATTTGGAAGTGCATTCAGGCACAAACATGTAATTTTAGCCAAGCTTAAGCACAAAGGCGCAATATTATCAGCAGAAAATGCAGATATTTGCTTGAGTTTGAAAAGCTGGGAAACCATTCAATTACAAATTCCTTAATTAAAAAAGATTAAGACTTCTTAGATTATTGCTAATTGTTTAGGGCAATTGGAGAAATGTCAAACAGTTATGCACTTCTTTTCATTTTATTTCACAACGGGCACTTTTTGTGCAGAAAATTATCTCGAAATATCCTCTGAGGGAAGACAAAAGATCCATTTGTTTTAAAAGCTGAGCGGGTCTTTGTTAAGGCAGAGGGGTTAGTTGGAAGGTGCTAAATTGAACATTGCAATGCAACACCGGGAGTAAAATAGGATTATGATTTATAATTGTGTTCAGAGATTCTTCATAAAATGTTACACATGAACAACAGGCAGTCTGTTCCACTGTAAATAGCGGAAACTCTCGGTTAAGGAGTACAAATGGACACATGTTTTTGCCCAAGGACATCTTTGGGCCACATAATCATTGATTAAAGAGGCATCAACATTCTGGGTAAAATGTCTGGCAATGCTTTTGTCAGCTAAAATCATAATGTACAATATAATTTATACTGAAACATACTGTCAAAATATCATTGTGTTTTTGCACATGATAAAAATCGCAGGTAGCCCATCCGGGTTTCATTCCCTGTTTTGGTAATCATGACAATCTTTTTTTAGTTTTTAGTATTTCGTTTTAAGATGAAAACCTTCTATTACCAGCTGTTAGTTAACAGCTGTTTAACAATGTAACCAATGTTACATTACCAATAGGAACTACAAACAAGGTTACCAACCCTCTCGGCTTGGCCTGGAGTCTCCAGGGGTTGAAGATCAGCCTCCAGGACATTGCTGTATGTAACCCTGGAAAAAAAATCATCGCAACATTAAAAAAGATTGTTTTCTTAAAATTTTCTTTAAGATTTCTTGTTATTAGGCATTAAAAATATCGCAAAGGGTGGTGGGGGGGTGGAATGCAAAAGGTTGTCTGGCTGACAGTAGAGCATCATCCAATTGCGTAATGACTCTTCTGGCTTTTCAGTTGGCGTAGGAAGGTTGTATATCACAAGGATGGAATTGCTGACTGATGAATGGCTGGAGCATAGGGGCAAGTCAAGTGATGAAACCTCCAGATTTAATCACGGTTGGCAATACTAGAAGTGTGGAATCCAAAGCTCGCTTCTTGCTAAAACATGTGTGGTCTCACTGATAGAAACATGGAAAATAGGTGCAGGAATAGGCCATTCAGCCCTTCACTACCATTCACGGCTGTTCATGCATTTTCAGTATCCCACTCCCACTTTCTCTCCATACCCCTTGATCCTTTTAGCAACAAGGGCCACTTCCAGCTCCCTCTTGAACATATCTAAGAAAGGGGCGACATGGTGGAACAGTGGTTATCATTGCTGCCTCACAGTGCCAGGGACCCGGGTTCGATTCCCGGTTTGATCACTGTCTGTGTGGAGTTTGCATGTTCTCCCCATGTCTGCGTGGGTTTCCTCCGGGTGCTCCGGTTTCCTCCCACAGTCCAAAGATGTGCCAGTTGGGTGGCTTGGCCATGCTAAATTGCCCCTTAGTGTCAGGGGGACTGGCTAGGATAAACGCATGGGGTTATAGGGATAGGGCTTGGGTGGGATTATGGTCGGTGCAGGCTCGATGGACCGAATGGCCTCCTTCTGTCAGGTTTCTATGATTCTATTCTGTGAAACTGGCCCCAACAGTTTCCCTGGTAGAGAATTCCACAGGTTCACAACTCTCTGAGTGAAGAAGTTCTTCCTTATCTCAGTCTTACCCCTTATTCTTAGACTGTGACCCCTAGTTCTGGACTTCCCCAACATTGGGAACATTCTTCCTGCATTTAGCCTGTCCAGTCCCATCAGGATTTTATATGTTTCTAGGAGACCAAAACTGCACTCAATACTCAAGGTGTGGCCTCACCAAGGCCCTGTATAACTTCAGCAAGATATCCATCCTTCCTCCTATACTCCAATCCTCTTGCTATGAAGGCCAGCATGCCATTAGCTTTCCTCACCACTGCTGTACCTGTATGCCAACCTTCAGCGACTGTCCCACCATGACACCCAGGTCACGTTGCCCTTCCCCTTTTCCTAAACTGCCTCCATTCAGATAATAGTCTTCCTTCCTGTTTTTGTCACAAGTGGATAACCTCACATTTATCCACATTATATTGCATTTGCCAAGTATTTGCCCTCTCAGCCAGCCTGTCCAAGTCACTTTGCAGCCTCTTAGCATCCTCCTCACAGCACACACTACCCAGCTTAATATTGTCTGCAAATTTGGAGATATTGCATTCAATTCCTTCGTCCAATCATGAAGCATGGCTCCTTTCCTTTTGCTGATAGATACTTTGGACTGAAACTGCCAGTCTTTGAAAAATGTTTGGCAGTCGCGACCATTTTTGGGTCCCGACCCTATTCTCAGCAGAAGCCTGCCTCCCAGAGCAATTTTATACGTGGTGCCCAATTAAGAGGCTCTCTCTACCCCTTCACTTTTAGCAGGATAATGAAAGGCGGTGTTTATTTTTGCACCATTGTCCCAAATGTAATAATGGCAACCAGTAAGGTGATGATCTGCACTTTGGTAGGTCAGCTCTGTGTCAAACATCTCCTGGTGTGGGTCAGGTGTTCCATTCTGGCCTGACCGTGTGGTCCCCATTGCTATCCCACATTACCCCTCAACTCTCTCACCAGCTCCCTTCTTCCTCCCACCCCCTTCTTGCCATTTCCCATTTAATATGTTCTCTGTAATAGAAAAAGTAATGAGAACATCAACTTTGTGTGAATGAAGATGTAAGTTCATATGAGCTGTTAATAAAAGTAGTTAATATTCGTAATGGTTGGGGAGGGTTTAAACTAATATGGCAGGGGGATGGTAACCTTTGCAAGGATTCAGAGCGGGGGAATTAAGAACAAGAGGAAAAGACAGTAAGGAGAATAAAGAAAGTGATAGGCAGAGAAATCAAGGGTCAGAGTCAGGTAAGGACCGAGTAACAAATCGTAGGAAAGGAAAAAGAAACGTTAAAACTGCTAACCTTAAGATTTTTTACCTGAATGCTCAGAGCATTCAAAACAAAATGAATGAATTAGTTGCACAGATAGATGTGAAGAGGTATGATATAGTTGGCATTACGGAGATGTGGCTCCAAGGTGAGCAAGGATGGGAACTAAACAGTGAGGGCTATTCAGTGTTTAGGAAGGGCGGATGGAAAAGAAAAGGTGGTGGAGTTGCATTGTTGATTAAAGATGATACTGATACGATATTGAGGAAAGATATTAGCATAGATGATGTGGAATCTGCATGGGTTGAGTTAAGAACAAACAAGGAACAAAAAACATTGGTGGGGGTGATATACAGACCACAAAACTGTAGTGGTAATGTTGGAAAAAGCATTAGCCAGGAAATCAGAGATACATGTGTTAAAGGAACATCAGTGATCACGGCCGACTTTAATCTTCATTTAGGGAGAGTCAAATTAGTAACAGAAGAATAGGGGAGGAATTTCTAGAGTGCATACGGGATGGTTTTCTGGAGAAATACGATGAGGAACCAACAAGGGAGCAGGCCATATTGGACTGGGTGTTGTGCAATGAGAAAGGATTAGTTGGCAATCTAGTTGTGAGAGAGCCCTTGGGGCTGGGTGACCATAATATGGTAGAATCCTTTGTCAAGGTGGAAAATGATGTAGTTGAATCTGAGACCAGGGCCCTGAATCTCAATAAAGGTAACTATGATGCTATGAGGCATGAATTGACCATGATGGACTGGGAAACATTACTGAAAGGAAAGACAGCAGGCAGGCAATGGCAGGCATTTAAAGAACGAATAAGTCATAGAATCATAGAAACCCTACAGTGCAGAAGGAGGCCATTCGGCCCATCGAGTCTGCACCGACCACAATCCCACCCAGGCCCTACCCCCACATATTTACCCGCTAATCCCTCCAACCTACGCATCCCAGGACTCTAAGGGGCAATTTTTAACCTGGCCAATCAACCTAACCCGCACATCTTTGGACTGTGGGAGGAAACCGGAGCACCCGGAGGAAACCCACGCAGACACGAGGAGAATGTGCAAACTCCACACAGACAGTGACCCGAGCCAGGAATCGAACCCGGGACCCTGGAGCTGTGAAGCAGCAGTGCTAACCACTGTGCTACTGTGCCGCCCCCTGAAGTCAAGAAGTTGTTTATTCCTGTTTGGTGCAAGAATGGTAAGGGATTTGTGGCCAAACCATGGCTTACAAGGGAAATTAGAGATAGTATCAGATTCAAGGAAGAAGCATACAAATTGGCAAGAGAAAGCAATAGGCCTGAGGATTGGGAGCACTTTAAAATTCAGCAAACGAGGAGCAAGGGATTGATTAAGAAGGGAAAAATAGAGTATGAAAGTAAGCTAACGGGGAACATAAAAACTGTAAAAGTTTCTATGGATATGTAAAGAGAAAAAGATTGACAAAATGAATGTAGGCCCCCTACAGTCAGAAATGGGAGAATTCATAATGGGGAATAAAGAAATGGCTGAGGAATTAAATTTGTAATTTGCTTTAGTCTTCACAAAGGAAGACATGAATAATGTACCAGAAGTGCTGAGAGAAACATGTTTTAGCAAGGAGCTGAAGGAAATTAGCATTAGAGAAATGGTTTTGGAGAAATTTATGGGATTGAAGGTTGATAAATCTTCAGGTCCTGATAATCTTCATTCCAGAGTACTGAAGGAAGTGGCCCTGGAAATAGTAGATCCATTGGTGGTTATTTTCCAAAGTTCTTTGGACTATGGAATTGCTCCTACAGATTGGAGGGTAGTTGATGGAAGCTCGCTGTTCAAGAAAGGAGGTAGAGAGAAAACAGGGAACTATGGACAAGTGAGCCTAACGTGGTACTGGGGAAGTCTATTATCAAAGATTTCATAACTCAGCATTTGGAAGGCAGTGATATAATCAGACAAAGTCAGCATGGATTTACAAAAGAGAAATCATGCTTGGCAAATCTATTGGAATTTTTTGAGGATGTAATTAATAGAGTTGACCGAGGAGAACAAGTGGATGTGGTTTATTTAGACTTTCAGAAGGCTTTCGACAAGTTCTCACATAACAGACTATTGTGTAAAGTTAAAGCACATGGGATTGCAGGTAATGTTTTGAGATGGATTGAAAGCTGGTTAGTAGATTGGCAGTCAATGACTAGTGGGGTTCTGCAGGGATCTGTACTAGGACTCCAACTGTTCACATTATACATTAATAATTTGGAAGAGGGAACTGAATGTATTATCTCCAAATTTGTAGATGATACAAAGTTGGGTGGGAGGGTGAGCTGTGAGGAGGATGCAGAAGTACTTCAGCGTGATTTGGACAGGCTGAGTTTGTGAACATCTGCATGGCAGATGCAGTATGATGTGGATAAATGTGAGGTTATCCACTTTGGTAGCAATAATAGGAAGACAGATTATTACTTGAATGGGTGTAAATTGAGAGAGGTGGATCCTCAATGAGATGTTGGAGTCCTCGTGCATCAGTCGCTGAAAGTAAGCACGCTGGTACAGCAGGCAGTAAAGAAGGCAAATGGTATGTTTGCCTTCATAATGAGAGGATTTGAGTATAGGGATGGGGATGTTTTGCTGCAAGTGTATATGGCGTTGGTGAGGCCTCACCTGGAGTATTGTGTGCAGTTTTGGTGTCTTTATCTGAGAAAGGATGTCCTTGCTATAGAGAGAGTACAGCAAAGGTTTACCAGGCTCATTCCTGGGATGGCAGGTCTGTCATATGAGGAGAGACTAAGTTGGTTAGGATTACATTCACTGGAGTTTAGAAGAGTGAGAGGGGAGCTCATAGACACTTATAAAATTGTAACATGTTTAGATAGGGTAGATTCAGAAAGAATGTTCCGAATGGTGTGGAGTTTAGAACTAGGGGTCACAGTTTGAGAATAAAAGAGGTAAACCTTTTGGAACTGAGGTGAGGAGAAATTTCTTCTCCCAGAGGATGTTGAATGTGTGGAATGTAGTTGAGCCAAAATGTGTGATTTCAAGAAGAAATTAGATATAGCTCTTGGGGCTAAAGGGATCAGGGGATATGGGAGGAAGGGGGGGATCAGGATATTGAATTCGATGATCAGCCATGATCAAGATGAATGGCGGAGCAGGCTCGAAGGGCCAAATGGTCTCCTTCTGCTTCTAGTTTCCATGTTTCGGTGTTTCATACTGCTGGTATCAACCCATTATCCAGATGGATGGAACCTTGGGGCACATATGGCAGAAAGAACCAACTACTCATGACTGACCCAACAGCAGAGATCCTTGTAGAGTAAAGGATTAACATCAGGAGCACCTAATACTGATGTAATTGCTGATATCACTATGACGCAATGCCACATGATTAAGTAACTAAGATCTGGAAGGAAGCAGAGGTTTGACTTTTTGTAGAATTACTGAGATGTAGATAGATCTGTAAATAAATAAGAACGGTTTTTATGAGTTTCAGGCTTAAGTAGATTTCTTAGTGAAACAGACAAACCCGAATGAAACCCCATCTAGTCCCAACTCCAAGTTAAGAACTCCAAGTTAAGGGGAATTTCACAGTAACTTCATTGCAGTGTGAATGTGAGCCTTACTTGTGACTAATAAATAAACTTTTAACTTTAAGACTACAGACCTGAAAGGCCTGTAAATCCGTGGAAAAAGGACAAGAAGAAAATAAAATTGAAGATTCACCTGAGAATGGCGCATTGTGGTTGCAGCAGATGCAAGCTGACACACTCACCTGGAGTCCAGACATCAAAGAGTACAGACCACAATCTACAAGCCAAACTACTGATGCAGCAACAGACCCAGACCTAGGATAAACATGGAGTCTACATCGTCACCCGCAGAACCTCTCTGTAGTGCTGGAAGTTCACAATAGGCTCAGCACTGGGACAATTGGAAGAGATTCTCCAGATACAGAACAGCTTCAAGTTCTCATAAGAAGGAACAAAAGAATGAGATCAATGCTTTTATCTATTCAGTAGGGGCTACTGTAGACGATGTTATCAAACAACAAGGAGTCAATGAGACTTCAAACTCATATGATGAAGTTCTCCCGGCATTTGATGTCTATATCAATGTTCAAAATATGTGATCATCGAGTGAGCGAAATTTTATAAGAGGAAACAAAACCGGATGAATGCATGGATTCATTCATAAATGATCTGTACCAGCTCATGGAAAATTGTGACTACAGGATTCTTACAGAGGAATTAATACGTGATCATATAGTACTTGGGTCTTAGATAAAACCCTATCACAGCGGTTAGCACTGCTGCCCACAGCGCCAGGGACCCGGGTTCAATTCCCGGTTTGGGTCACTCACTGTGCGGAACCTGCACGTTCTCCCCGTGTCTGTGTGGGTTTCCTCCAGGTACTCTGGTTTCCTCCCACAGTCCAAAAGACTTGCTGGTTAGGTGCATTGGCCATGCTAAATTCTCCCTCAGTGCACCCGAACAAGCGCCAGAGTGTGGCGACTAGGGGATTTTCGCAATAACTTCATTGCAGCGTTAATGTAAGCCTACATGTGACACTAATAAATAAACGCAACCTTAGATCTCTTACAACAGAGAAAATTTTATTCTCACAAGGGCAGTCCAAAAAGTGTGACAGATGAGGTTAGGAAGCTGAACAGAATGTTTGTTCATGAGGAAAGATATGTCCTTTGGAAAAAAAATGAGTGAAGGCATTCAATTTATCAAACATAAAACATCAAACATCTCAGTGAAGCAAAAGCCTGTAAAATCAGAAATAAGCGTGTCAAATGCCATCTTGAGATGCTCTTGTTGTGGCAGGAAAGCTCTGCACAAGCAGGAAGAATGACCAGCAGAAGGAGCAGAGTGTCACAACTGTGAAAAGCTAGGACAATTCAAAATTGCTGATCTAAAATGTAAGTAGCTCACAGGAAGGAGAAAATAACCAGGCTTAAGCAAATCCAAGAAGTGAAAGAGCCACAGAAAAAAAACCCAAGATAAGTTAATGAAACAGAAAATAATTACTTGAGTATTAACTTAGGAGTTTATGGTCACCCCACAAAATTCAAGCTGGATACCGGTGCAGGTGTTTCAGTATTACCTGATGAAGTAAAGCAGCTTAAAAATATCACAGCCAAGCACCATTCAGTTGCAAGGTCCAGGGGGACTACACTGAAAGTAATAAATCAACATTTGGTGGGATTAAGCTACAAGCATAAAGAAATGGTTGAACCCCTTTGTGTTATTCAGAATAAAGAGTCATCACTGCTGGGTAAAAAACTATGCTTGCAGTTGAAACTGATTTCTAGTGTTGATAAATTGCTGACAAGCAGTATTCAGAAAGGAATTTCTGTCCCTTTACAGGCTTAGGTAAGCTGAAAACAGAAAATCATGGAACACTAAGGGTGGATGCAACGTCTATGTGTAATTTGATTTGATTTGATTTATTATTGTCACATGTATTCGGATACAGTGAAAAGTATTGTTTCTTGCGTGCTATACAGACAAAGCATACCGTTCATAGAGTACAAAGAGGAGAAGAAAAGGAGAGGATGCAGAATGTAGTGTCACAGTCATAGCTAGGGTGTAAAGAAATATCAACTTAATATAAGATAGGTCCATTCAAAAGTCTGATGGAAGAAGTTGTTCTTGAGTCGACTGGTACGTGACTTCAGACTTTTGTGTCTTTTTCTGCATCGCAAGAAAGTCCCTCACCCAGTCTTAGAGAAAATCAAGAACAAGGTTGAGCACATTTAACAGCAAATGGTTATCTCTCCAGTAACCATACCTACCAAAGCCTAATCATACAATTAGAATCTGTGTGGATTTGACTTACAGCTGTAAGATCCACCCACTGGCATCAGTGACTCAAAGTCACGTTAATGTCATCTGTATAATGTAAAGCTTGTGTGAGCTTTGTATCTCAATGCTGGGGACCAAGGGTTCAAAATGGTTAGGTACTGGGCTCCAACCAATGGCACTGATTCATAGCTGTGGGGATTTAATTGGCACAAGGACTAGTCAGGGACCGGTGAGGTTGTTGTTCTGGTGACTGGCTTCCTCTTATGGCTGACGAGGCACAGTTGACTCATGAGAAGACTGCAGTTAGTATTTCAAGCACATCCCGAGATGGCACCCTCATGATCGCAGGTTGCAAGGGCTGCAGAGTGGATCGGCCTTCCATTGGCCACAGCCATTCACCCCAACACTAATTCCTAACACGCAAACTTCCCTGACAAGTGTATTGGAACTTACATGCAACTTACCCCCTTTGGCCTCATGCTTCTGCCTGAGTGTGGGTTTCCAAACATACTGTAGACACTCTCTCCCCAAGTGAGAGTGTCTTCATGCTTCATGAGGCAGGAAAGCACCCCATTCCTGAAACTCCCACACTACCCTTGCAGCCTGGTCTCTCAGAACCGCGCCCAGGGACCTCAAAGTCACCAATACTGACCCTATTAACCTTCTGCTATCCACTATCAAGCTCCAAGCAAGGAAGGACACTCACTCAGCCAACACTAGCTCAGCAACGAGGACACAGGAAGCGTTGCTTGCATGTCAGACACCAAAGTCCTTTAAAGCAAGAAGCACCCTGGCATGATGGGAGGGTAAAGCCTGCAAGCAACCCCTCTCCTCTGGATCATAGCAGTGACCCCCAGCCCTGAGTTATACTTATCTGCATCCCTCGCGTCCTCCCAGGTGCCCCCAGAGCCTTGAGTATCCTGTAGGGTGATGTCCTCCTGAGCACTCACCTCTGAAATGCCCCTTGGAGGTAAGGGTGGCAGGCTCACACTTTTCTGGAGCTGCTGTAAATCATGCCGCTGTGATGTCACTCTGGCGCCCTGTGAATATTCTGGGAGGGGTGACATTCCTGTGAGAGTGCCTGATAATGAGATGCAAATGTGTTAAAATGAGTTTCTCACCCTTCCTAGGTGTGATCTACACCACTCCGCCAATGAAGGGCTTTGAAAATTACCCCATTCAAATACACCACCATGAATCGCATTTTTCAAATCTCACGGCATTTTAACACCATTCCGAGAAACAGACGGACGGAGAATGCGGGGTGAAAATTGTCCCTATGGTTTCACACAAGTGACTAGTTCACCTAAGTACCCTTAGTCAAACGGAGAAGCAGAAAGAGGAGTTTGAACAATCAAGGAATTAATGAAAAAGAGCAAAGATATTAACTTAGCCTCTCTTCATTACAAAACTCCATCGCTACAAAATGGGTTCTCATCATCGGAAATATTGATGGGAAGACGGCTGCAAACACAACTTCCAGCTCGACAACAAAATCTACAACCTAACATTACCTCAGGTGATCATGAGAGAGTTAGAAAGTGTGAGGAGCAGCCAAGACACAAGCAAGCTCATTATTTCAACTTCAGGCAGAGAGCGCAAGACTGGAAAGTGCTATAGCCCGAAACCCAGGGAGGGAGTGTGGATACAAGACTGACAGAAAGAAGGCACTGTAATAGAAAGAGCTACACAGCCAAGATCTTATAGAATTGAAATGGAGCAAGGAAATATAAGAAGGAACTGGAAGCCTTGATACTATTGGAAAGGAATCCAATGGAATCTTGGACTTATTATCCATATTCAGATGGAGGCAAGGAACCAGAAACAAGTCAAAACCCTACAACCATCCAGGTGGAAGACACTCCTATTAAGCAACAAAGGAATGCTATTCATTCTCAAACTCCAAATGAAATCAGGGAGATTTGTCAAGGCACCACAGGGACTAAGCCTAAGACTTTGAGTAAGATATTAGAGGATAAGCTAGGATAAAGGCTTGTGGGGAAATGTGGAGTAAAGGGTTAACATAAGGAGCACCTCAACATGAAATAGTCCCTGTCTTCAACCTCCCTTGATGCCAATGACAGCACGCAACCAAATCTTCACTGGGCATGGAAGATGTGGCCACCTATTCCATGAGTGAAGGAAGAGAGATGACCAGAAATGCAATGTGGCCATGAGTCTCAGATCACGGAACACATTACACCAACCAACCCACTGAGATATGTTTCAGGAGGCTCTTCATTTCTCCACTCAACATCTTAGTAGGACATTGAATGGACTGCTAAATTAGACAACGCAGTACAAACGTTACCCATCATGTAAAAGTACTAGTCATAATACTGCTTAAATTTATCGCTATGTTTGAATTCAGTTAGCATCTTATTTAAAACAGCATAGACAGAAATCTATCTAAGTTGTTGTTAGAGGGGTTTAGGATAACCTGGGACTAAAAAGACTAATAGATTAAGATAAACTAATTTAGAGTGAATATAGTACAGAAAAAGTACAAAGTACCTGGAGTTACAAAGGCACAGTTTGCATATAAACACGTATAACCACTGTTAGAGAATTTAAACATGTATATTTTGAAAACATATTGTCTTCTAAATTAAAGGCATACACCTTGGCTAATGACACTCTACGACATGATGGGAGACAGCT
The DNA here is from genome assembly GCF_964213995.1 of Mustelus asterias. Lineage (NCBI taxonomy): Eukaryota > Metazoa > Chordata > Chondrichthyes > Carcharhiniformes > Triakidae > Mustelus > Mustelus asterias. Next base: position 22,203,323 of record NC_135803.1, on the reverse strand, counting down.
GAACAAGAAGAACCACCCTCCTTGAAAACAATACAGCTACTGAGAACTATCTTATCAGCTTTAGGAAGTGCAAGCTTCTCACACAGCAGAATAAATAGAATAATTCAATTTTGCTGATAAGGGGTTGTAAAAGTAGACAGTTGGAAAAGAAACTTTTGAACTCTATGGACCTACGTATTAGGGTTGCTAGGAGACAGTGGGACTTTTGAACTCCGTGGACTTAGGTATTGGGATTGCTAGGAGACAGTGGGCAAGAACGTCTGGACTCTACGGACTTATGTATTCTTATGCTGCCAGAGAGTAGAATGTTATTGGCCAAGGTAAATGATTCATGCTAAAATGATTGGCTCACTCCAGCTAGAATGAGCAGAGTAGGCGGGCAAATGATTTTTGAAAATGTATAATTGTGATCCTGATAAGAATGCAATTTAGAATAATTAGGACTGCTCCAAATCACTCTCCTATACATGTGGACCAGGCCTGGGTAACAATAAAATACGTCTTCAACCAGAATTACTGTCTCTGTGAGTTCTTTGTATTGGCTGAGCTGTAATCAATAAAGAGAAATCTCTCCCATGAAAGCCAGCATGATACATAGGTCTCTGAAAAGCTCCTACAGTTGTTAACTGACACATTAAGAATAAGATTCAGTGGTCTAAAAATAGTGAATCTATGATCGCTGGATCACCTGGACTCACTATCGTAATCACATTATTGACCATAACCAGGAGTAAGTCTGGAACAATTGGTCAGTGGCAAACGTACAGAAGAAACAAGCAACAAAACAAAATAAATGTAAAGTATCAATTTCATTTAATTCATATGACTGTCAATTCATTCAAAAACACTAGACCCAGGACCTTTATGCACTACAGAGGATAGAGAATGACAAGTATTGTTAGTTATAATTAAATAACCCATATCTAATGATGACCTAGGTCAGAATTCTCCAGCTGTTCACTCCAGTGAGATTCTCTGGTCCCGCTGCAGTGAACGGAGATTCGGCTGAGGGCAGCAACCAGGAAAATTCAGGCCCTAGTTTCTTAAACTTGTGATGATACTATGTCTTTAAGAAATGTATTTATGTCATGTTTCTTGTAAGAGGCTGTGTTTTGTTGCAAGGAGCCGATTTGTCTTGAAGAATATGCAGCTCTATGCTCAGACTGCAGAATAATAACTCATTTTAGCTGATGGTGTGTTTGTCTAAACAAATTAGTACATTTGTGTTTACTTGGTTTCTTCCCCTGGAGTTTCAGAATAGGGTTTTGTTTAAGTTGGTGACAGGGATTGATTCATGTGCTAATAGGAGGAGCTAAGCTGGCAGGGAAGATATCCAGTTTCTCTTTCATTTTTAAAAATAAACAGTTTGTTGCCTCGTTCTGAAAGAAGAAAGACGTGTCTCTCTGTCTCTCTTTTCAGAAGTGCTCTAAGAGCTCTCGGACGGGCAACCTAAGTACAAGCAGATAAGCCTATTTTCTTGCTAACTGATTTTGAAGAGGGGTTTTAAGCCTAAAAAGAATATTGCTTGAATTGGCATTCATAGGGATAGGTAAACAGCTAAGAATTGTATTGTGTCATGTTGAAGTATTGTTCAATGTTAAATGTTAAGCTAATTCATTTGTTATACTTAAACTGTGTTGTTAAATAAAGTTTGTCTTGATGAAAGCTTCCCAATTTGTCAGTAGAATCACACCTGAAATGAGACATCATAATCCTCACATTAATACCAAAATAGCAAGTTGTTGGGGTCAAGTCTGACTTCATAATATACCTTGGGGTTTCTGATCTGATCCCTAACAAAATGCATGAGTGCAGAAGAGAGCTCAGCCTAGTTTCCAAAATAACTTGAATAAGCAGAGATGCCAATTCCAGATTGGAGGTAGATTTGAGTACATCAGTTTGCTCATTTGAATATCATACTTAATTATTTCATCTTAATGAATAGAGGGAAACGTAAAGCGGAAAAACTGAAATGACAATTAATTAAGTGACAATGGAGCAAAGCTCATTCCGAAGATGAAATCTGATTTTGGTTAAGAGAGAAAATGAAGGGATGGGATTGCCTGAAACGGAAAATTGTAGTTAACTTTGAAAAGAGTTACAACCAATTAATTCTTATTATCCTTTCAGATTCTCTTCAACTTTGAATGCCAAGATGGCAACCAGTGGTGGAAACATTGAATACCGCTCAGAAGATTGTGCTAAACCCAGAAGTGAAATGCAAATAACAAGTCCAAACATAGACAGGGGCTGGGCCTGGATGGTGATCCTCGCATCTTTCATCATGCATGTACTTGTTATGGGATCGCAGATGGCCCTGGGGATACTATATGTTGAATGGCTGGAGGAGTTCAATCAAAGTCGTGGATTGACAGCATGGATTGGATCCTTGGCAATGGGTCTATCACTTATTGTTGGTATGTTTGTCATTTATCATTCTAATGTTTCAGTGAGTATAAAATAATGCTCTTTATTATATTGTTTTGCATTATACTTACTTCTGAAAATATCGCCCTGGAGGTCTTGATACTATTTTGATTTGATTTATTATTGTGACACGTATTGGGATACAGTGAAATGTATTTTCTTGCGCACTATACAGACAAAGCATACCATTCATTCATAGAGTACATCGGGGAGAAGGAAACGAGAGAGTATAGAATGTAGTGTTACAGTCACAGCTATGGTGGAGAGAAAGATCAGCTTAACTATAAGGTAGGTCCATTCAAAGGTCTGATGGCAGCAGGGAAGAAGCTGAGTCGGCTGGTACGTTACCTCAGAATTTTGTATCTATTTCCTGACGGAAGTAGGTGGAAGAAAGTATGTTTGGGGTGCGTGAGGTCCTTGATTATACGGGCTACTTTTCCGAGGCTGTGGGAAGTGTAGACGGAGTCAGTGGATGGAAGGCTGGTTTGCGTGATGGACTGGGCTACATTCACAATCCCTTTGTGGCTTTTTGTGGTCTTGGTCAGAGCAGGAGCCATACCAAGCTGTGATACATCTGGAAAGAATGCTTTCTATGGTGCATCTGTAAAAATCGTTATGTGTCACCTAACAATGATCCATTTGGGAAGAATTACAGTGACAAACTTATTTTCCATTGCTAAATTGGATTAAAAATGGGCACAGGATCTCAATGCGTGATTAACCAGCACCTGTGGTGTGGGCAGCTTGCCAACTTCCTGCTGTCTGTTCATTACTGGACTGTAGCATGCAGTCAGCACTAAATGCACTGTTGAGTGGCTGCATGCCTCAACATGGGGTCCAAAGGCATGAGAAGCTCGCATGAATTAAAGCAAGCCTGCATTACTTAAGGCCAGGCTAAAGGGGAGGTTCATTGTTATCAGAGGAGGTGGTGAAAGTCATTGTGCAAATCACTTTGACAGGGGAAAAATAATTACACAATGTGAGAGAGAACGGACTCTACGGTTCTCAGAAACTGCACTCAAGGTCTTGGTGGAGGAGGGGCAATGAAGGAGAGAAGCATTGCATCAATAGCAGAACAGGAGGCCCTCCAGACAAGTGCTCAGCAGGCAGTGGAACCAGGTAGCCATGGAATCCAGAAATCAAGAGGAACCAGTGCTCAAAGAAACAAGAATGTCAGTAACCTCACGAGAGTGGTCAAGGTTAGTGAATCCATCTTCAAATGCCACATCCCACCAGATGCACCACTAGTCTCAGATAGTGCTGAATGTGCCACACCCCATGACACACCTACCCACATTTTCTGCCAATAAGGGCTATTAGCTAACATTCATGGCAGCATGAACTTTCATCTCACAGTTTTCACAGCTATTTAAGCATGACAGTCACATTGTCCAAATACTTTGCTCAGCACTCACTGATATACTTTCCTCTCTCTTGCAGGACAAAGTGGGGGTAGTGGAAACAGTGCTGGTTGACAATGGAGCAGCCATTGGTGTGGCTGTGACTTACAGGCTGCAGCTGATGTGAAGATGTTTCCCCCATTCGCTGCATCACAATCATACCCTTGAGTTTCTCCTGTCAGATACCGAGTGGAAGAATGACAGCTAGAAGAACAAGTCACTCTGATAAAGAAACACTGTCACCTGACTTAAAATTTGCAGGCACCAGGCTCGGATACTGACACAGAGAGGAAAGTGGAGAAGTAGGATCTGTATGTAATGAGACATCTCGTGAGTGGCCTGCAGCTAGGGCAGGAGGCTAGGGTTACACAGCTGCGAGGGTGAGATGACAGATGCGTTCTGTTGCAGTGGACTTGTGAGCATTTCAATGGTGTAGACTACAAAAAAACAGGCTGATGGAAATGAACAATGTTTAGTGCATTGGCAGCTCTGCTAGGAGGTTTGTTTGTACATGAAGACACATGGAGAGTTGGGTATCGACTTTGCACAGAGCTTTGCTCAGATCTTGGAGCCAAGTCTTTTCAGCATGGAAGTGGTGGACAACTCTATTAGCACACTTGCGGATCTAACCATGATGCAGCTTCTGACTGCTGTTATCTCAGCTTCCACTGCAGCACAAACAACAGCCATCCAATGTCTGAGGGTTGCAGGTGGAGCTCAAGCTGAGGTCGTGCTATCACACAAGCTCAGATTGCTTCCATGTGCTCGAAGGAATTTGCAGTGTCACAGCAGTCCAGCAATCTGTCCTCCAAAAGAGAACCAGGATTGCTGAGGTGTTGTCTTGGCTAAGTAGCAATGACTTTGAGGTGCACGAACTTGCTATCCTCTCTCGAGATGACAGCCTTTTTCTTCCAACCTCTGCCACTCTGCACGTGTCCTTCCTGATGTTTCGCAGCCCAAAAGTTCCTTGCCATGATCACCATGAAAGCCACCGTCTATGCTGCCCTTGCCAAACTCTGAGACTTCAATTGGAGCTGCAGCAATTGGCAGATTCCAGTGAGGACATCCTTACTGATGCACTGCTCCCCTCTGTGATTCAGATAGGAGAATTGCTGTCTGTGCATCTAAGGCGAACACAGCTTCTGAGAAGAATCCTTCTCCCCCTCTTCCTCCTCCCTCTAGGAGCAGCAATGCTCTGCATGGCTTCTGCTTATTCTTCCAACCAGGCAGTCGGTATTCCAAGGGGAATGCCTTTCCATTAACCCATTTCTGAGAGCAACTGGTATGTGCAGAAACCTTGAAGTTGGAACAAAGTCCTTCAGAACCACTCCCTCTAGACATCAGCAACTTTAGATATCTTGAGAAAGTACTCAATATTTATATAATTGTAGCAATCAGTAAAACTTGACAGTGAAAATCTATCAGCAACAAATGATGTTTTTAACGAGCACCCTGAGAACAGTTATCCATGTATTTTCTCTGAATGAGTACCAGATTCATGCTAACTTTTGGTTAGGGAGACTACCAAGTTGGGTGAACTCATGGGAAGACTCAGTCCCGCTGGAGCTTGGGTTGAAGCAGCCTCAGATGAATCTGCCTTAGGATCCTTACAGCCAACCAAGTGTGGAGATGTTCATTCTTTCAATGGACCACATTCAACCTCAGGTGTCAGTGATGAAAGAAAATATGTTTCATTTGCTGCTCACTTCTCAGAAAATGCCATTATAGAATCGCAAGATAGTCAGTTTTTAACTGTATAGAACTGATAACTGATAATAACTGATAATGGGAGATGATGGCCAAGTGGTATTATCGCTAGACTATTTATCTAGAAACTCAGCTAATGTTCTGGGGACCCGAGTTCGAATCCCACCACAGCAGATGGTGGAATTTCAATTCAATAAAAATTTTTTAATTAAGAATCTACTGATGACCATGAAACCATTGTTGATTGTCGGAAAAACCCATCTGGTTCACTAATGTCCTATAGGGAAGGAAATCTGCTGGTCTGGCCTACATGTGACTCCAGAGCCACTGCAATGTGGTTGACTCTCAGCTGTCCTCTGAACAAGGGCAACTAGGGATGGGCAATAAATGCTGGCCAGCCAGCGATGCCCATGTCCCACGAATAAATTTTAAAAAAATCAATAATACTGATATTAACTCTATCCTGTAGCTGCAGAAGTGCAGATAGCTGCCTATGTGTCATGTTCTGCATTATCTTTCTCTTCCCTATTGAATGAAGGTGTTATGTTAACTCCTGTCCAGCTCCTGGGCACAGTTTACATTTTTAAAGTTGATTGACTTGTGACTTCTTGCACTGGTCTCAGTGCATAGCAAACAGGTCCTAATGTCTGCTGGCTTTCTGGTCATTTTTTTAATCAAACAATCTTCTTTTCTGTAGTTGCAATAACATCTTTTCCTATTTTCTTCTGGCACACGTCCATTGTAATCTGTAAAAAGTCAATGGACAATATTTATATCTCCACCATAACTTCATCCTCCACAATTTGGCTTCATCCTTCATTATGTTCCAGGGCATTCTCTTCAACCATTTAGTGTCTTACAAAACCCTTTATCTTTTAACATTAGATGAGCTGCTTGATGTTGAAGGGAGATTTAAAGAATAGGTTTAGAGGGAACAATATCCTTGGTTTAGGTGCCTGTATAACAATTTATATTCAAAGGTACCTGTATAGCAATTTATATTAGTAGGAATAAATAGTATATAATAAATATGTATGAATTTACCGTTATACGATCACAAAGGGCATGCATGAAAACTCCACCATGTTAACAGGAGTTCAGGATAGTAAAATGACACAAGATGGATGCTAGCTTTTTGCCACATTCCTGAACACCATTAGCTGGCTTGAGCATAAGCTTGTGTACACTAGACCACAGATACTGGTGACTGGTACCAGTCTATGATCTGAGGTCTCGGATGAAAACCAGACACGGAGGATTAGGGAGGACAGTCATAGGAGATGATAAGGAGGCCCACTGGACAAGGAGTATTGTACACTCAAGGACTCCAGATGGGAGAAAGAAAGATAATATTGGTTGAGGTACCATGAGTCGTGTCCATGAGACCACGAGCCGATCATGCACAAGCCCACCTTACGTAATGCCTTTTTCATTGGATATGTGACTGCTGTATGTAATCTGTAATCAATATTATTGGACAAGGTCCAGCCGTGATGGACTGTGTAGATGTTTGAAAAGTGTATAAGAATGGATGTTTTTCCTTTGTTAGTTGGAGAGAGGCACTGGGTTTAACAGAAGCCATCTCCCCGCTGGCGAAAATAAACCGTTTGATGCGAGGACCAACCCTGAGCGTTGAATGATTTCTTTGAGATTCTCTCCCACTAATACTTGGCTTTTTCTTTCCACAATCCTTTTTAACCTAGCGAATCTTTCCCCACACCTCCTTATTATGCTTTGTATAATTCCCCATGATTATCTTCGGTAAGAAGTCTCACAACACCAGGTTAAAGTCCAACAGGTTTATTTGGAATCACGAGCTTTCATCACCTGATAAAGGAGCAGTGCTCCGAAAGGTCGTGATTCCAAATAAACCTGTTGGACTTTAACCTGGTGTTGTGAGACTTCTTGCTGTGCCCACCCCAGTCCAACGCCGGCATCTCCACACCATGATTATCTTCAGGAGTGTTACCTCAAATGTTATCCTAAATCCCCCTTTTCAGTTTCAGTCTAATTTAAATCCATCTATCCATGCAATCTGCCTTAAGGAATAAATCCATACATCACAATGCATAGTACTGATCCATGAATCTGTTTGCTATATTCTCTGCCCAGATAATTCAAGTATTTCCCTTTTCTGCACAGGTCCATTTGTGAGTTTTTTTGTGGATGCATGTGGATGTCGCACAACAGCAATAACTGGAGGGATAATAACCACAATGGGCTGGGCGCTGAGTGCATATGCAACAAGTGTTTACGATCTCTTCATTTCATTTGGAGTAGTAACTGGTGAGTGCATTTTAAGCATTGGGCCATTTGGTCTTTCATAATCATTGTTATAATAATTCACCCTATGTTAGTTTACCCATTTCCAAATCCAGGTTAGCTGGTAGCTGAATGAAAGTTCTGTCATGTTGGATCTTGCTCGCTGTACTTGTACTCGAGTTACTTATTATTCAGTTTGAACGTGGTCCTTTCCATTAAATTGAGATAGAAATATTTATTTCAAATATTTGCAAGAGATAGGGAATAAATAATTTTGGATATACTCTCTGTCATTAACCATTCGAATACAGAATTTATCTGTTTCAAATGAACCGATCGGATAAACAGTTGTCCCACCACACATTGCAATAGTGTTCATCCTCTGCTCGATTATCCAATGAGGAACACTGGTACTGTCTGAAGAAGGTATGTCAATAGGGTTGACCATCCTGACTGAGCAAATGGACTAGGCCGTAAGCATTTAGGCAGTTACATAGGTAAGATGGGTATAGAGGAGTATGAGCCAAATGCGGGCAATTGGAACTAGCTTAGTGGTAAAAACTGGGCAACATGGAGAAGTTGGGCCAAAGGGCCTGTTTCCATGCTAGAACATAGAACATAGAACATTACAGCGTAGTACAGGCCCTTCAGTCCTCGATGTTGCACCGATCAGTGAAACCAATCTAAAGCCCATCTAACCTACACTATTCCAATATCATCCATATGTTTATCCAATGACCATTTAAATGCCCTTAACGTTGGCGAGTCCACTACTGCTGCAGGCAGGGCATTCCACGCCCTTACTACTCTCTGAGTGAAGAACCTACCTCTGACATCTGTCCTATATCTATCACCCCTCAATTTAAAGCTATGTCCCCTCGTGCTAGCCATCACCATCCGAGGAAAAAGGCTCTCACTATCCACCCTATCTAATCCTCTGAACATCTTGTATGCCTCTATTAAGTCACCTCTTAACCTCTTCTCTCTAACGAAAACAACCTCAAGTCCCTCAGCCTTTCCTCATAAGACCTTCCCACCATACCAGGCAACATCCTAGTAAATCTCCTCTGCACCCTTTCCAATGCCTCCACATCCTTCCTATAATGCGGCGACCAGAACTGTACTCAATACTCTAAGTGCGGCCGCACCAGAGTTTTGTACAGCTGCAACATGACCTCATGGCTCCGAAACTCAATCCCTCTACCAATAAAAGCTAACACTCCGTACGTCTTCTTAACAACCCTATCAACCTGAGTGCCAACTTTCAGGGATCTATGCACATGGACACCGAGATCTCTCTGCTCATCCACACTACCAAGTATCTTACCATTAGCCCAGTACTCTGTAATCCTGTTACTCCTTCCAAAGTGAATCACCTCATGCTGTAAACCTCTATGACTCTATGTGGTGGTAGAGGGGTAAGGGGAGGAAGGCGAAGAAAAGGAAGATGGACAAATCAAAATGTGTTTTCATAATAATTAATATTTTATGCCCTTTCATTGTTTTTTAATTTAAGCTAACAGCAATGATCAAGTACAGAAGATTCCATTAGAAAGAATCCAGCTAGATTTTTCTGTAAGACTAAAATGTATTTTCTTCACTGTGTGAGCAGGAATTGGCAACGGTTTGGCATACCTGCCAAACATAGTCATGGTGGGACAGTATTTTCAAAAGCGACGAGCACTGGCCCAGGGAATAAGCACAACTGGCACTGGGTTTGGAGCCTTCTTTGTAACCATTTTACTTAAAACCCTCTCTGCTGAGTTTGGATGGAGAGGTGCAATGTTGATTCACGGAGCAGTAAATTTGAACCTGTGTGTCTGTGGCGCACTATTAAGACCACTTCCAGCTGACAAAGGATTTGTACCAGAGTTATGTGATGTGCAGAACTGCAACAGGAAGCCTTCTGAGAATGGTCACACAGCACTTGCAATTGACAACCGAAACGCTGGAATAAGGAAGACTGAAGACAATGCGGAGGGCTGTAAAGAAAATTCAAACTGCGACCATGAGAGAAGTGCATCAGAAACAAAATGGAAATATAAAGACACTAAAGGCATAATCTTGAAGGACATGTATGCAATAGGCCACGTTAAAACACTTAGCCAGCGTGCAAACTCTGTGAGGCTAGGATTTCACTTTTGGTATTCAAGCTATTTTGGAGATGAATCCCTGTTCCGAAATAAGGTTTTTGTAGCATTCATTTTCTGGGCTTTATTTGCTTATTGTAGTTTTGTTATACCTTTTATTCATCTGCCGGAGATTGTAAAACAGTATGGTTTATCCTCGGAAAATGACAAGCTTCCTCTAACCTCAATCATTGCTATATTTCATATTTTTGGAAAAGTCATTCTGGGTATAATCTGCGATTTCCCATTTGTTAGTGCCTGGAATGTATTACTCTTGTCTAACTTTTGTCTTGGCATTTGCATTTTGATAATTCCACTCATGCACACATTTACCAATCTGGCCATTGTTTGTGCGTTGATTGGGTTTTCCAGTGGGTATTTTTCAGTCATGCCCTGTGTAACTGAAGATCTGGTGGGACTAAGCAACCTTGCCAATGCTTATGGTATCATCATCTGTGCTAATGGAGTGTCTGCATTGCTGGGACCACCGTTTGCAGGTAAACACTGGAACAATTTCATATCATTAACAGTAGCATAGTTAATATGATAAGAGTCCATTACCAATAAAGTACACAATAGCCAATTGTTCTATCAATGTGAATATTCCCTCAAGACTTTTCATCTTTATATTACACTCTAGCCATTGATATAAGCTAAAGGAAACATATTGCCTACCTAAGTATGATTCTATGTGATTTGCTTCCTACCTTTCATTAGACTAATGCCTCATTTGCTCCCATCTGGCAGTTCTCTGATGTTAAAATTCTCATGCTTGTGTTCAAATTCCTCACTCACCTCTCCACTGTGCAACCTCCTCCAGCCCTACAATCTTCAAAGACCTTGCTTCTCCTCCAATGCTCCACATGCCTACCTCCAACTTCAGTCACTCCACTATTGGTGGCCGTGCCTTCAGCTACCTAAACCATTCACTTTGAAATTCCCTCCTTGAATCTCTCTGCTTCTCAATCTCTCTCTCCTCCTTTAAGCGTCTTCTTCAAACCTACCACTTTAACCAAGCTTTTGGTGACCTGTGACCTGATTATCTCATGTGCCTCAATATCAAATTTTGTCTGATAATACTACCCTGAAGCATCTTGGGACATTTGACTTTATTAAAGGTGCTATAGTAATGTAAGTCAGTGTTGCAGTAGTGGGGTGTTAAATTTGTAGGAGTGAGCAGAATAGAGAAACAGACCACCTGCCTTCCTATTCGTTCAGCTCAATGGGATAGAAAGATGAAAAATTAATTTTAAATGGGTGCATGTATTAATAATTATTAATAAAAGCATATTATCCAAGGGCCATTGTGGCCTCTTGCTGGTCGAATAGTTTGATAATGATTAAATTCAGATGGCATTCCAGACAGTTCAGTAAAAGCAGCTGAATTGAGATGTCAGTAAGACAGCCAGGTCGTACATTATGTTGGAAATATTCTACGCCATGTTGAAAACAACTTCTTGCTACACAGAATTAGTCTTGTTTCTGACGATGCATCAATGGTAAATGGATATGGATTGAAATGATGAAGCTACAGGCTGAGGGGATCCAGCTCATTAGTATCCTGCGAGAGTGAAATTGTTGCCTAACATTGTGGAGAAAAGATGATTATAAGAATAAAAGAAAGATTGTTTTCTCTTTTGACCCATTATCTGTAATATGTCTTCAGAGGCAGAAATCCCTCCACCAAAATCCCTTTATTCACAAACTCTAACAGCTGTGTACAGAGTGCTAGCAGTGAGCAGTCTACCTCCGGGGGTGCCAGAGGAACTGACACTCCCAGTTAAGTACAAGGCAAAGACCCCCCATTTGGCCCATCAATTGGATCCTTAATCAGGGAGTTCATACTCCAATAGGCCAACCTCAATGGTCTGATTGAGGTCATTGCAGTATCTCTACAGTTTGATTATTATTAATTTCTGTCCAGTTTTGGTTTTGTCTTATGTTATGTTGGCTCCTGAAACATTCTCCTGCCCAGGTAATAGGTCCAGGTCCTTGCTGCTCTGTCTGAGAATCCAGAGAGCAGTTGAATGTGCATTTTCCATAGTTTTCTTCTCTCAGGGAAAATGGGATAGATAATCATACCATATCCATTTCCCCCATCTGCAGATAGAAACATAGAAACATAGAAAACAACAGCACAAAACAGGCCCTTCGGCCCCACAAGTTGTGCCGAACATATCCCTACCTTTTAGGCCTACCTATAACCCTTCATCCTATTAAGTCCCATGTACTCATCCAGGAGTCTCTTAAAAGACCCTATTGAGTTTGCCTCCACCACCACTGACGGCAGCCGATTCCACTCGTCCACCACCCTCTGTGTGAAAAACTTCCCCCTAACATCTCCCCTGTACCTACCCCCCAGCACCTTAAACCTGTGTCCTCTCGTAGCAGCCATTTCCACCCTGGGAAAAAGCCTCTGAGAGTCCACCCGATCTATGCCTCTCAACATCTTATATACCTCTATTAGGTCTCCTCTCATCCTTCGTCTCTCCAAGGAGAAAAGACCGAGCTCCCTCAGCCTATCCTCATAAGGCATGCCACTCAATCCAGGCAACATCCTTGTAAATCTCCTCTGCACCCTTTCAATCTTTTCCACATCTTTCCTGTAATGAGGCGACCAGAACTGAGCACAGTACTCCAAGTGGGGTCTGACGAGGGTCTTATATAGCTGCATCATTATCCCCGGACTCCTAAACTCAATCCCTCGATTGATAAAGGCCAGCACACCATACGCCTTCTTAACCACCTCCTCCACCTGCGGGGCCGATTTTAGAGTCCTATGGACCCGGACCCCCAAGGTCCTTTTGATCCTCTACCGTACTAAGAGTCTTTCCCTTTATATCGTACTCCTTCATCCCATTTGACCTGCCAAAATGGACCACTACGCATTTATCTGGGTTGAAGTCCATCTGCCACTTCTCCGCCCAGTCTTGCATCCTATCTATGTCCCTCTGTAACTTCTGACATCCCTCCAGACTATCCACAACCCCACCAACCTTCGTGCCGTCGGCAAACTTACCAACCCATCCCTCCACTTCCTCATCCAGGTCATTTATGAAAATGACAAACAGCAAGGGTCCCAGAACAGATGATGCTAAATCAGCAGAAACTCTCCAGGGTAAGGAAAAATTGAAGGGGACGTGTCAGCGAGCAATAATGGACATCTGAAAATGAGCAATGTGAAGATATACGGACACAAACTAAGAGGGAATATGGATATTAGTCTGTGATGCTGAAAGGCTGCTTATTTATGTCTTTTGCAGAAACCTTCTACTTACAGGGAGATAATTACGATGTACTCAATCCTATTAATCAAATTTTTAAATATGGTTATTCAATATATATTGCAACAGTGATTATAGTACTCACCATAATTGGCCATAATTTTTCAGTAAATCCTCAGGTTGTGAAAGGCGCTATAGAATTGCAAATTTTTCTTTATTTATATAAAAGACTGGTTACATCCATTTAAAAGCAAATATTTGAAAGTGATCATAACACAATGGGCGGCACGGTGGTACAGTGGTTAGCGCTGCTGCCTCACAGCGCCAGGCCAGGTTGTCAGTGCGGGTTTGCATATTAATCAGCTTGCTGCCTGCTATGGGCAGGAATCCAATCGGGGCCGGTGGGGTGGGTCGAATGAATTCCTATTGCCTTGACACCCCTTGGGAATCCCAATTTTTGGCCGACTGCCCCATTCAGTGGAACATCAGGATTCCCGTGGGCCATCTGATGAGGCTGGAGAATTAGGTTAGGTCCAGAATGTGCTCAGAATTTTGTCCTTCACACGTGCAACAATTTATGTAATATTTGTGTGACATAGTGGATGAAATTGCTCACGATCGTTGCCAGTTAGACATTGCAATGCTGAAAGGATCAAGGAAATTTGTATTTCAGCATTTCACATTGCTGATGTACTATTGTGTTAAACATAAATTTTCTCGATCCTTTTGGCCGCAGTGAGAATCTACTTGTTCAAGTACTATGGGCTCATCTGTGAAGCTCCAATCACCTTGTGACATTGTGCATGTGAATTTTCTGTTTTAACAGAACCATTCTGAGTTAATTAGACCCACACAAATTACATGACTCCCAAGTCATCTGGTACAGATGATAGTGAGGTGATTCTGAGTTTTGAAAAGTCCTGAAGCTTTTATTGCTGACTTTCGGATTCACAACCTCTTCCCCCCCCACAACAGTATTACTTTTTGAGATTTGTCTTTCCCTGTGCTCCACTCCACATCCTCAAACGTTCCGCAGTCTCACAACACCATAGTATTTTCCAAGTCTTTCAACCCTCCGAGAATCCCACATGCTTAGAATTATTTTGGTACATGTATGGAATTTGCCAAAAGGCATCAAAAGATCCATTGATGTCCAGGAACAAAAAGTGATTCATGTCGTACATGTTGTGATTGTGATACCAATTAAAAACTTCTGCCATTCATTGCTGGCAGCTCCCACAAAGGTTTCATTCTGAACCACTCTATTGTTGTCGACCTCTTATATAAAGAGAATCATGACTTCTTGGGGGCAAGACACACTGCCTACAACCATGGCTTACGATTCCACTGAAGTAACCAGTATGACCAGCGAATGATGCATTCAATCAGGTCTAAGCAGCATCAGGATCATTGAACCGTTAACGCATGCAGGCATGATGAAGATACAGAGTGTATACTCCGAAGAACTGTAAGAATCTTCATAGCATGCTGCACTCTTTCCTTCCTGGATGTATCACAGCTTGGTACGCCTCCTGCTCTGACCAAGATCACAAGAAACTACAAAGGGTTGTGAATATAGCCCAGTCTCTCATGCAAACCGGCACAACATCGTGGGCCGAAGGGCCTGTTCTGTGCTGTACTGTTCTATGTTCTAAACCAGCCTCCTATGCATCCGTCTACACTACCTCGGGAAAGCAGTCAGCATAATCAAGTACCCCACGCACCCCGGACATTCTCTCTTCCACCTTCTTCCATCGGAAAAAAGATTCAGAAGTCTGAGGTCACGTACCAACTGACTCAAGAAGAGCTTCTTCCCTGCTGCCATCAGACTTTTGAATAGACCTAACTCATATTGAGCTGATCTTTCTCTAAGCCCTAACTATGACTGCAAAACTATATCCTGATCCTCTCCTTTCCTTCTCTCCTGTGTATTCAATGAATGGTATGTTTTGTCTGTATAGCGCGCAAGAAACAATACTTTTCACTGTATACTGATACATGTGACAATAATAAATCAAATCAAAATCAAACCTGTACAATTTTGCACTTCAGGAAGGCCATTAATGCCTCGATGTCGAGGAATCTGTGTTGCCTGAGGAAAGGAAGCTACAGCCTCAGCAGTTTGGGACAGTGAACTTCAGAATGAGCTCCCTTGGCTGCTGTAAGGAGCATCCGAGTGGGATTGTACAAGAGGTGTTTAACCCAGCTGCAGCAGTGCGCTGCACTCTTACCTCTGTCTGTGACCATTAGCCAAGAAAGTCACCTTCCTTAAATATGCTAACACCCTTAACGAGGCTGAGCAGCCCTCGGTGCTCCAAGTTGACTGTGTCAAAATTCATCACCTTTATTTATTTATTAGTATCACAAGTAGGCTGACTTTAACACTGCAATGAAGGCACTGTGAAAATCGCCTAGACATAAACGTCCATGTTGGTGGACATATCCAGTGGGACGCTCCGTTTGAAAAATTACTTTAGCATCATTGCCCCTCGAGTACAAGATCAGTTCAAATTTACAATAATCAAAAACTTGTTTCCCGTTGAGATTGAATATAGTTTTCCATAGTTACACCATGATTCCTCTTACTGACAAAAGTTTATTTATTAGTGTCACAAGTAGGCTTACATTAACACTACAATGAAGTTACTGTGAAAATCCCCGAGTCGCCACATTCCAGTGCCTGTTTGGGTACACTGAGGGAGAATTTAGCATGGCCAGTGCATCTAACCAGCACATCTTTCGCACTGTGGGAGAAAACCAGAGCACCCGGAGGAAATCCATACAGACACAGGGAGAACATGCAGACTCCATACAGACAGTGACCCAACTGGGAATTGAACCCGGGTCCCTGGTGCTGTGAGGCAGCAGTGCTAACCACTGTGACAAGGGATGCTTACGATTATATCAGAGCAGAGAACTAGTCAATTTGGTCCATTGTGCCTTTGTTGACTCTGAACTATCCACTCCCTCACTCTTTCCCCATATCCCTGCAGTTCTTTCCCCTTCAAGTATTTATCCAATTCTCTTTTGAAAACTACTGATGAATCTGCCTCTGCAGACAGTGCATTCCAGTCATAAGAACTTGCTTACTATCTTCTTATCTGTTGTTACTTCCGAGTACAATATTTGTATCTAGCTGGCAGGAGATGGTAACTCCACGTATTGGGAAACAACATTTGAAGAGCAATACCTTGTCTCCAAATATATTCCCTGGAGATCTCTAGAATGTGAAGTAGCACAGACACCTCTGATTACTGTCCATCAGAGTGGGGACTAAATTGGATAGCCCCCCAAAACAAAACATTGTGATATGTGATTAACCCTTGCCTGTAATTCAGGCACCATGCCAACTTTGAACTGAGTGCAATTTTAAATGATTTCAGTGCTCATCCAGCACTAATCGCACCGTTGATTGGCTGAGCGCTTCAGCAAGGGGCTAATAATGTGACTGGCGAGCACCAGTTTAAACAAGCCTGCACCTCCAGCGATATTTTGGCTTGAGTTGGCACTGGTAATTGTGCAGGAAGTGAATCTGATCTGGGAAACATTGAATAAAGGCATAACATGGTAGTGAGAGCTGGCTCCAAGGATTGTGGATGCTGTTCTGGGGGCATGGGCGAATGAAGTAGAAGATAGGAGAAATGCACAGGGGGTCAGAAAGTCATTCAGTCCTACACATAGAAGACATTGGAAGCAGATAGCTGTGGTGAAAAATGTCAGGAGAGAAGTCCCGAGGATTTAGATACAGCGCCGTAAGAAGTTCAATAACCTTACCACAGTGGTCAAGATCAGCGAAGGCATCTTCAGATGCCATATCTTACAATCACACCGATAACCTCAGACTCTGTTCAATTCATCACACTCCTATCACCCGTCTATCAATATCTCTTTCAATCAGTATTCTTACAAAGCATTTACAAGCTCTACCATACTCATACAATTAGCAATGCTGCAAAACTGACACTCACATCTCACAGATAGTACACACACTGTCAGCTGGTCAACCATGAGAACCATATCACCTGAGATTGCACAAGACTCACTAACATGTTTCCCTCTTACTTGCAGCACAGGGTGGTGCATCACGTAGGCAGCAGGAGCTAATTAGAGGGGGACAGGCATTGCTGCATGTCCCAACCCTCATGAAGGAGGTAGTGCTTAGAAACATAGAAGCCGTACAGTGCAGAAGGAGGCCATTCGGCCCATCGAGCCCACACTGACAACAATTCCACCCAGACCCTATTCCCGTCACCCCATATGTTTACCCCGCTAATCCCTCTGACCTACGCATCTCGGGACACTGGGACAATTTAGCATGGCCAATCAACCTAACCCGCACATCTTTGGAGTGTGGGAGGAAACTGGAGCACCCGGAAGAAACCCACAGTGGTTAGCACTGCTGCCTCACAGTGCCAGGGACCCGGGTTCGATTCCCGGTTTGGATCACTTTCTGTGCAGAATCTGCACGTTCTCCCTGTGTCTCTGTGGGTTTCCTCCGGGTGCTCCGGTTTCCTCCCACAATCCGAAAGACGTGCTAGTTAGGTGCACCGGCCATGCTAAATTCTCCCTCAGTGTACCCGAACAGGCACCAGAGTGTGGCGACTAGGGGATTTTCATAGTAACTTAATTACAATGTTAATGTAAGCCTACTTGTGACTAATAAATAAATAAAATGTTTAAAACCCATGCAGATACAGGGAGAACGTGCAAACTCCACACAGACAGTGACCCAAGCCGGGAATCGAACCCAGGTCCCTGGCGCTGTGAGGCAGCAATGCTAACCACTGTGCCACCGTGCTGCCCTTGTCATTATTGGGATGCCATTACTGAAGCTGTGGCCAGCAGTGGGGTTGGAGCCGTTGTAGATGACAGTATCCTCATACTCAATCCTTCTCCTCATATCTTCCCTCATCCTGCAATCTCTTCTGATTTCCAAGCTGCAGGTAGTGTAAACAAGCACCTCTTGCTTTCCCTCCCTCCCAGCACCACAAACCTATGCTGTGCCTTTCCCCTTTCAGATACCCAAGAAGTCCAACCTGCCCAGGCTGTGTGGAACAGCAAGAAGGGAATACTGATGAAGAGACATTGTCTCTCAACTTCACATTCGCACCCTCCAGCTCAAATGTGGACACTGCACATAATTAAAAAGATAGAATCGAGGTGGGATCCGTATTGGGTAAGACAGCAGATATGCAGCCAGGGCAGGGAGCAATGATAGAGCAGGGACCAGCCCACCGGAGGACTGAGGTTGCACATGGGCTCTGCTGCAGGGGACTCAGATGAGCACTTCTCTATGGCAATGGCTTCGTGGTATTATCGCTAGACTTTATCCAGAAACTCAGCTAATGTTCTGGGGACTCGGGTTCGAATCTCACCATGGCAGATCGTGGAATTTGAATTCAATAAATCTGGAATTAAGAATCTACTGATGACCATGAAACCATTGTCGATTGTTGGAAAAACCCATCTGGTTCACTAATGTCCTTTAGGGAAGGAAATCTGCCGTCCTTACCCGGTCTGGCCAACATGTGACTCCAGAGTCACAGCAATGTGGTTGATTCTCAACTGCTCTCCGAGGGAAACTAGGGATGGGCAATAAATGCTGGCCAGCCAGCCATGCACATGTCCCACAAATGAATAAAAAAACCTGCAGAAGAAGTGATGAGTTCATGCAACAAAAAGCTTGCTGCATTGAGAAGCCTGTCAGAATACTGTGGTCAATGTCAAGGAGCATGGCGCAGTCAAGCACCAACTTGGCACAGGGCTTTGCTCAGAACGTATGGAGCTAATCCTTGTCAACATGGGAGTGGTGGCCAGCTCCAGCAGCGCACTTGTGGATCCACCTTGATGCAGCATCTGTTGCTCCAATTACCCAGAAGCATGCTTTCACCCAAAGTCTGACTGCTGCAATGGAAGTTCAGACTGAAGTAATGTGAGGCCAGTCTGCTGTCCTGCAAGATCAGTGGCACAGTGGTTAGCACTGTTGCTTCACAGCGCCAGGGACCTGGGTTCAATTCTGGCCTGGGGTCACTGTCTGTGTGGAGAATGCATGTTCTCCTTGTGTCTGTGTGGGTTTCCTCTGGATGCTCTGGTTTCCTCCCACAGTTTAAAGATGTGTGGGTTAGGTTGATTGGCCATGCTAAATTGACTATACTGTCAGGGGGATTAGCAGGGTAAATATGTGGCATTACAGGAATAGGGCTTGGGTGGGATTGTGGCTGGTACAGACTTGATGGGCCAAA
Source organism: Mustelus asterias (assembly GCF_964213995.1). NCBI lineage: Eukaryota > Metazoa > Chordata > Chondrichthyes > Carcharhiniformes > Triakidae > Mustelus > Mustelus asterias. The sequence continues at coordinate 22,183,932 of NC_135803.1, read as the reverse complement.
TGGCCTCCTTCAGTAATGTAGGTATTCTATGATCTTGCTGACATGATGTCTGTTGATTACAGAGTGTACAATAACCTGCAAGATGTCACAGCAAAGCAACAATTTGTCCATGAGCAGATGAATAGGATTGTTGATGCTCTATTCAACACTAACCTGCTCTCTTCTTTGTGGAAGTTTGCATTTATCTTCCCCCCAAATCCCAGATTGTTCCAGCCCCTGCCAAAATGCTGCAGGTTGAAGCCAGGTCTTCCAGGCCCAGAGGTCATCCTGCAAAACCACCTGACGTCGCCTCCATTAAAAGTCAGCAGCCTACCACCAGCAAAGCTGCAGATGTTGGCGAGCAGGAGGCAAAAGTGTGTGGAAGAGAGGCACTAAAGCAATGCACAAGGTTTAACAGTTGACATTTATGTGGAATAATTTCATTGATAAATTTGTTTGGTTTATATATTTTGCCTGTTTATTTTTACATTGTGATGGTCAGTGAAATTGGGGAAAGTAGAATTGGGCATTTGGAGTTAATAAATCACACTTGGATAATTTGGATAAATTGGAAGCGTAGTGGAGGACATGCCACTGTCTACATCAATGGGGCTGAAGTGGAAATGGTTGAGAGTTTCAAGTTTCTAGGTGTCTGGATCACCAACAAGTTGTCCTGGTCCCTCCAGGAATTTAGCAGCACTGAGGACCTGTGAGATGCAGATTAGCCTAGTAGCAGGTTGAAACAGATACTTTTTAAAGTGGAGACTAGCAGTCGAGAGACTTAGATCATAGGCATACCCAGCTGCAAAGCAGAGCTCTCTCAGAGAATCAGGCTGTTGTGCAGGAAGATAGCAGAAGAAGTCAGTCTGTGTCAGACCCCATAAGTTCTACTCTAAACTATGGTATAGGTTCCCAAAAGAAAGCTACATGTCATGTGTGGTAACTACTAGCTGGATTTGGCTCATTGTGTTAAAACCTTGGGGATGTTGTTTTGGGGAAGGTGTATTTTTGGAGTTTAGGAAAATAGATACATTTAGCTTGTGTGTGTGGGGGGTGAGGGGGGGGGGGTGGGGGGACGGTGGGGGGATGCGTGGTGGGTGATAGTTTAAGGATACTGTCTGAGTAACCATTATTGTAGTTAATTGTAAATGTTTTTCTTCACTGTTGTCTTTTTTGTTGTATGTTTTAAAGTTTAATGAACATTTTGTTATTTGAATAATTTACAAGACAGATCCCTTTCCTTACCAGGTTTTCATCTCTTTTCTCGCATTTTTTTCAAATCGCAAAAATAGTTAAGAACCGGTGTTCCAAGTTTTCCTTTGGGAATTTGGGATTTTGATTTGAGTTGATTTGATTTATTATTGTCATATGTATTAGCATACATTGAAAAGTATTGTTTCTTGCGCTATACAGACAGCACTGTTTATAGAGAAAGAAACGAGAGAGTGCCTTCGTCCTGAAGATCAGTGGAGTTCATGACACTTCTCCAAGTCATGCTGTATTCCAAGAAGAATGCATCATTGTCTGGGAGCAATTAGTTTGTGCAGATGCCACAAAGTGAGCAAACTGTCCTTGAGAACATGCCACACCATTACTTTTACAACTTTAAACAACTATAAAAAGTTCCAACCACTTGTAGAAACACCGCAACCAGCCAGAAACCAGTCAGCAACTAACCTGGAGGTAGTGGATCATTCCTTTAAATAGCCTTGATGATGGGTCCTGATGGATGCTGAATGTTTGTCCAGCTCTTAGGAGAGAGCTCAAGCTCGAAAACAACACTGCTGATTATGTCACGATCAGCCTGCTCTGCATGGCCAATCACTGGATGTGCCAACATTCTCACCAATATAAAGCATATAGTGTGACTCACCCTAAAGATATGTACATGTGCCATAGTCACCACTTGGGAGTTGATGGGCACTTGTGGCACCCATAAATGGGCAAAAACAATTTCAAATTCACACCATAGTATTCACAGCACAGAAACAGGACATTCAGCCCAACAGGTTCATGCTTCACAGCAGCCTCTTCCCATCCTCCTTCATCTACCTCCATCAACATATCCTTCCTTTCCTTTGATTACCTAGCTTCCAATTCAATGCACCTATGCTAGTCACTGCAACCACTTGTTGAGGTAATGAGTTCCAAATTCTAACCATTCTCTGGAGTAAAGAATTTCCCTCTCAATGCACCATTGAATTTGTTAGAGATTACCTTGTACTTATAGCCCCCAATTCTGGTCTCTCCCACAAATGGAAACATCACGTCTCATTTTCAACTCCGTTTAAGCAAATTAATTTTTATGGATCTTCTCTACCTCGATGCTACCAATCCCTTTTATAAATTTAAAGAACTGCATTAGATCTTAGTCATCTCTTTTCTAGAGAAAAGAGTCCCTGTCTGAGGTATAATCCATTAATCTGGTGTCATCCTAGTAAATATTTTGTGTAGCTTCTCCAGTGCCTCTGTATCAGAACAATTCATAGATCTCCACGTGTCGTCTAACAAAGGTTCAATACAGGGTTTGCATAATCTCTGTTTTCCAATTCAATAACCTTTTATAATGGTCTTGTTTGCTCGTAGTGCTACTTTTTGTGATTTATGCATCTATAGCCCAAGACACCCTTACACCCCTACCCCATTTAGACATTTATTTTCCAAGGAGTATCAAAATGTACCACCGTGGATTTATCCATGCTGCAATTCAGTTCCTAATAACCCATTCTCCAAATGTATTAATGTCTTCCTGTAATTTGTCACAATTCTCCTTTCTGCTGTTGCTACAACCCCCAATTGGGTGCTGTTAAACAATTTAGAATTTGTATTCCTTCAACTTGATACAATAAGGTCAACTTTATGTGGGGTGTTGATTTATTCTGTTTGGCCAATATGAGCAATGCAATGTTCTGATTCATGTTCACATAAAAACTAAAGATTATTTGAGGTTTAACAAAAAAAAATCTGGCTTTTCCTCAGGGGAAAATCTGTGGCTGGTATACATGTATACCAACATGTTGTGGAGAGAACATCGCAAATGTGCTTACTGCAAGGTCTAAGAGTAGCAAATAAAAATGAAGCATAATTATAAGGGATAGGATTTATAGTTATTTGGAGAGTAATGAATTGATAGGTGATAGTCAGCATGGTTTTGTGGCAGGTAGGTCGTGCCTTACTAACCTTATTGAGTTTTTTGAGAAAGTGACCAAGGAGGTGGATGGGGGCAGGGCAGTGGACGTGGTATATATGGATTTTAGTAAGGCGTTTGATAAGGTTCACCATGGTAGGCTTCTGCAGAAAATGCAGATGTATGGGATTGGGGGTGATCTAGGAAATTGGATCAGGAATTGGCTAGCGGATAGGAAACAGAGGGTGGTGGTTGATAGTAAATATTCATCATGGAGTGCGGTTACAAGTGGTGTACCTCAGGGATCTGTTTTGGGGCCACTGCTGTTTGTAATATTTATTAATGATCTGGATGAGGGTATAGTTGGGTGGATTAGCAAATTTGCTGATGACACCAAAGTCGGTGGTGTGGTAGACAGTGAGGAAGGGTGTCGTAGTTTGCAGGAAGACTTAGACAGGTTGCAAAGTTGGGCCGAGAGGTGGCGGATGGAGTTTAATGCGGAGAAGTGTGAGGTAATTCACTTTGGTAGGAATAACAGATGTGTTGAGTATAGGGCTAACGGGAGGACTTTGAATAGTGTGGAGGAGCAGAGGGATCTAGGTATATGTGTGCATAGATCCCTGAAAGTTGGGAATCAAGTAGATAAGGTTGTTAAGAAGGCATATGGTGTCTTGGCGTTTATTGGTAGGGGGATTGAATTTAGGAGTCGTAGCGTTATGTTGCAACTGTACACAACTCTGGTGCGGCCGCACTTGGAGTACTGTGTGCAGTTCTGGTCCCCACATTACAGGAAGGATGTGGAGGCTTTGGAGAGGGTGCAGAGGAGGTTTACCAGGATGTTGCCTGGTATGGAGGGGAGATCCTATGAGGAGAGGCTGAGGGATTTGGGATTGTTTTCGCTGGAAAGGCGGCGGCTAAGAGGGGATCTTATTGAAACATATAAGATGATTAGAGGTTTAGATAGGGTGGATAGTGATAGCCTTTTTCCTCTGATGGAGAAATCCAGCACGAGGGGGCATGGCTTTAAATTGAGGGGGGGTAGTTATAGAACCGATGTCAGGGGTAGGTTCTTTACCCAGAGGGTGGTGAGGGATTGGAATGCCCTGCCAGCATCAGTAGTAAATGCGCCTAGTTTGGGGGCGTTTAAGAGATCCGTAGATAGGTTCATGGACGAAAAGAAATTGGTTTAGGTTGGAGGGTCACAGTTTTTTTTTAACTGGTCGGTGCAACATCGTGGGCCGAAGGGCCTGTTCTGCGCTGTAATGTTCTATGTTCTATGTTCTATAACTGAAACGCCTATTGCTGGATATTTAATGAGTCTTTTCTTTGATTAGGCTGGCTTTTTGATTTGACAAACAAGTATGACTTCTCGTTTTATGTATGTGGTCTCCTCTACATGTTTGGAGTAGCCTGCCTGTTGACCAAGCATTGTGTCCAGATAAAGGAAAGCACTAAAAAGACAAATGTTGCAATTTCTGAAGCTGACACATCTGTGACAAAAGGTACCTCTTTTTCATCATTTCCTTTGGAGAACAACTTCTGAGATTTTAAAAAGGATTTAATACATTTAGTGCATAAAATAGTCACAATTTGTGCTCAAGTTGACATTTGATCCCCTTTTATATGTATCCTAGAATTCAAGATTCAGGCTGGAATTCTCCCGGACTTCAGTTCCGGGCCCGCGAATAGGATTTAAAATATATGGTAATGAACATTACTGTAATTTATGTGCCTTCCCGCCGTTTTCCGGCATGGAGTGGATGCCGTCGGAAATGCGGCGCTGGGAGACGCCAGCAGGCTGGGACACCCAGCGCGGATCCCGTGCATCAGGTGTCACCGGAATTTCCCAGCTCGCTGTGCTAAAAAATTAGCGCGGCCAGATGTGAGAATCGCCCCTCAATATTCAGTTTGAGACACAAGCGAGAAACCCAATTGTTAATTCCTACTGAGGGATGATTTGAAATGTGATAACTATTCAGAATGGTAGCTTTACCATTGATTTATATTCATTACCCTTGTTTTATTTATGTTTACACAGGTTCTAATAAACTACTCCCATTGTATAAGCAACCTTGTATGTCAAGTCCTGGAAAGTAGATTCTGCAGAGCTGGTTTATCACGGCCATGTCACAAAGTATGATAATAGCCAACTACCCTTGACAGCACGAGAAATCATATTACAATTACAGGACAGTTAACCTCAACTTTTTTTCTGCTCAATTGTTGGTAACAATTAAAGTTTTTGGGCAGAGTGCTCAGTATGATTTAAAGTTCCATTATTCACATTGAGCTGGAAGCAGCAGAATATCTTTCTGAATGTGTAGTCAGAATACAAATATTTTAGGAAATTAACAATGTCCTAATTAATTGGGGGCGTGGAACGACACAGGTGCAGCACAGGGAAGAACAAAATAGTCTCTAAGTAGAAAAAGAGTGAAGGAGATAAAATTAATACAGAATAATCTGGAGGAATGAAGAGGGTTGAAAGGAGGTTAGGATTTGAAAAATATATTTTATTTTGAGTGCAGGGAATTGAGCAGATAGTCAATAATTTTCCTGCCCTGTCACAATATCATTCTACCCACTGCTGCTAATTGTGTCTTCAACCCATCATTTGGTAAAAAATTCTTTATTCTAAGATGACTTATAGAAAATAGAAACCCTACAGTGCAGAAAGAGGCCATCTGGCCCATTGAGTCTGCACCGACCACAATCCCACCCAGGCCCTACCCCCGTATCCCTACATATTTACCCACTAATCCCTCTAACCTACGCATCTCAGGACACTAAGGGGCAACTTTAGCATGGCCAATCAACCTAACCCACACATCTTTGGACTGTGGGAGGAAACCGGAGCACCCTGAGGAAACCCACGCAGACACGAGGAGAATGTGCAAACTCCACACATGACCCAAGCCAGGAATCAAATCCAGGTCGCTGGAGCTGTGAAGCAGCAGTGCTAACTACTGTGCTACCGTGCCGCCTGATCCTGTATAGATCCTGTATCCCAACGTTTGGAGCCAAACATTGTTTAAAGTTTTTTTAAAAGTCTATTTATTAGTGTCACAAGCAAGCTCATATTAACACTGCATCTGAAGATACTGTGAAAATCCTCTAGTCGCCACACTCCGGTGCCTATTCGGGTACACTGAAGGAGAATTTAGCATGGCCAATGCACCTAACCAGCACGTCTTTCTGACTGTGAGAAGAAACCAGAACACCTGGAGGAAACCCACGCAGACACGGGGAGAACATGTGGACTCCGCACGGACAATGACCCAAGCCGGGAAATGAACCCAGGCCCCTGGCGTTGTGAAGCAGCAGTGCTAACCATTGTGCCACCGTGCCGGTTACCAGGCACAACCACGTCTCCACCATTTTCTTGGGAATCCACTGGACTCCAATTGTTGTTAAAACAGGAAACAAAGGAAACCCTCAAAAAATCTGGTCCAGTGTTTTTTGCAGAGAATAATTAGAATGTAGAAATTGGTGTCACAAACCATTGTTGAAGCTGTATCATTATTGGTGTAACTTTCTATCTGTAGTCAAGTACTAGAAATTTCCGAGCTGTTTCCTCTGCCCTGTAAGTGCTTGACAATTTCCTGTGGTTGAAATAATTGATCAATAAAAATCACAAGTTTGAAAACTCTGATGTCCTTTTATTGTTTGTTACTGATTGAATTCACTAACACATTGTAAATGATGTCCAAATTGAAATTAATTCAAAAGATACAAAGAATAAAAGTAAGAAGTCATTTTGCAACAATGAGATGGATTTTCCATCATTTAAAATTGCTCAAATATTTTAAAGATAATCACCTTAAGTAGCTACTTACCATCTGAAACACTGAAATATCTCCTATAAGCAAATGCAAATATTTTACCATTAAGAAATAGATCTGAGACCGAGGGCAAAATCTTACCAGAAAATGGCATTGTAGGTTCCGGGGTAAGAAACAGTGGGTGGAATTTTCCGGCCGCGCTGGTCGAAAAGCCGGAAATTTCTGCCCAACCATCAGTGGCATTTCACATTCTCTGCAACCCGCCCGCTAAAATTCCAGTGGTGGGCGGGATGGGAGAATTCCGGCCAGTGTTTCCTGCTGACGACGCATTTTCGGGTCTGATCTTACGGCTCATTAGTGATAATTTTTATGCCCACAAGTTTCACATCCCTGGAGCAGCGTGTTCCCTCTGATTCGCCCACCCCGCAATGACTTAACTACTGCAATCTCTGAGAAGCTCCATATAAACGGCTGCCCAGCACTTCTTCCATAACGACTGCAGGAGATGGCAGGCAGGAAAGCAGTGGCACGCTTTTCGGAGGGGGTTCTCACAAGAATGCTGAATGGAGTGGAGCACAGGTGGGACACACTCTACCCCCTGCTCCAGGAGACAGTCTTCCAGCAGGGTCACCATCCCTGCTTGGGATGCAGTGGCAGCCCTGGTCAGTGCAAGCACTCTGCAGAAGAGAATGGGGCAGCAGTGTTGGAAGAAGATGAATGATCTTCTTCGCTCAGCTAGGGTAAGTGAACATCCCTCAGTCTCCCACTAGACCCCCTCGCACCCCCAACCCTTTCTCTCACTCAGCCACCTTAGCCTTTGCCAACACAAGGCACCAGGTTCCCCCCTCCCTCCCACACTCACCACGTCCCCCCCGGAGCTGCTATGCTCCTCACACTCCAGCTCCCACCCAAGACCCACGTCTGACACACCTCATCACCATCTGAAATGTGAACACTCCTACCTACACTCTCCCTCTCTGTGTCATTGCAGGACAAACCCAACCACAACAGGCATAAGCGGGCGCAGCCAGCTGGAGTGATGCTCGAGCTCCATTTTGAGGAGAGAGCCCTCGACCTGGCCAGGGAGGAGGAAGAATGTTCCTGCGCTGCTGCTGAAGCGGCAGAGAAATGTGAGAATCCTCAACACACATGCTGTCATTCCTCAAGTCTCAAGTGAGTAATCGATGTTCCTTTCATATTCCCTGTAATGCACTGATGCCATGTCCGTTCACTTGCAGGCCAGCCAATGGAATATGCCGGATCATCCTCTCACCCCCTGGACCACCGGGCTCCAGCAGCTCAGAGGGGGACTTCTCCAACCCCACTGTTGAAGAGGCGTCACAGCTGTTACCCACACCTGGCATCAGCGCAGATACTCACATCTTGATGGGTTAATTAAGTGGAGAGGCTTCTGGGTCACTCATTGGTGAGCACCCCATAAGTGAAGATTCACAGCAGGTGGAGGCAGGGATAGCCCAGGGAACCGGCACTCTGAGGGATGCTGGAGCCCAGGACACTGCTGAGCCCCTTGCCAATGATGTGCCCCTGGGCCCAGTCATCCCACAGCTGCTGGATCTACAGAAGTAGAATCGTGAGTATCAGGAAGGGATAACACCAGCCCTCCTCAGAGTGCAAGGCTGATTGGAGGAGTCCCATCGCCTTCTATCCGAGGAGATGGTGCCATCACTGCAGCGCACCAAGGCCAACACTGTGAGGGTGCTGTCTGACGTGGAGCCCTTGGTGCAGGATGTGCACTCCATGGGAGGAGATGTCCGCACTGCAGGCAGTGGTGGGAATCCACACGTGTCAAAGCCAGAGGACGGCGGGGCTCCTGGATCTCACTCCAGCTGACCCCTCCATCACATGGAGGAACACAGGGGACCCGGGAACCCGAAGGGAAGAGGATCGGCAGGAGTACAGCCCAGGATCCTCCAGCCAGGGGACCCTCGGCGTCTCCAGCCCATCTGACACTCCTCACCCTGCGAGTGACACAACTCTAGGCCCTGACACAGAGAAGGAAGCAGTCAAACATCTGTGCTGCCTAACAGCAGGCCTGAACCCTCAAGGTCCCAGCCCCACCAAGGTCGTCTCAGCAAATGGTCATGGACATTAGCAGGCCTGTCTCAACCTCAGCTGTGGATCCTGGGGATGTACATAGACATAGTGGCAGGGTCAGAAAGATTATGAAACCACAGGCACTTATTGGGCATGGGTGAACATAGACACTAGTGTAGATAGGTAACCACTGTGTTTTGAATGTTGAGCAATACATTTCACTTTGTTCGTCCACAGAGCCTCCAAACTGTCTGTTCATGCCCCAAGCATGGGGGAACCATTGCGCCCACCCAGCACCTTATCGCTGTGGAGTGTGAGAATGGCAGTGCTACTTCCCTCCCACCCTCTTGCCAGCCCCCATTAAGGAAGGTCACTCCCTCAGCTGCAATGCAGACAGGAACCCAGGCAGGACGACTTTGGAAGTGTTGCCCACATACCAGCCTTCACAACCTGTTTAAAGCAAGGAGTGTCCCGACATGAAGGGAAGGCAAGGCCTGCAAGTGACCCCCTCCTAACCCCTCTTCACAGAATGACGACTCTGGGACTCCCAACCCAGCCCCGAGTTGAGCTTATCCGTGTCCCTCTAGTCCTCTCCTGTGCCCCCCTTGAGCAATGCTGGCTGTGGCTGCCTGAAATTGCCCTAGGAGGTGAAGACACCAGGTTCATGATTATGTAGAGCTGTTGCAAATGGTGCCAGCGTGACGTCACGCCGCACCCACCTGAATATCTGGTAAGGGGCGGAGTACGGGAATGAGCCCCGGTGAGATCAGAACTCAGAAACTCGTCAGCATGATTCAGGCTCTCCAGATTTTGAGCATGTGTTGCCATTCCCACAGACAGAGAGCGTGGCCTCAGAACAGACCTCAGACCCCCCGTGTTTATTGCTGCTGATCTTTGTTTTCTTCCCCAGAAACCACCATCTGAAACAGGGGCTTTCCCCAATGACAAAGCTGGAAATCTGGGCCAAGGATCACTGTTTGAAGTTCTGTAAAACTAATAAAACACCCTTTATTATGTCCTAAAAACAGGGAATCCTTGAACCACTGATGTATAAGAAGTCAAGCTTACTAATGAAACACATGAGCATTTTATTTGAGCTGGATGTTTTCCCATTGGAAAGTGTTAAAATATTTAAATAAAGGCCTCACCTTTCAGATAAAAAAGTACCAGGAAAGGCAACAAATAATACCTTATTGCTGTGGATATAAGACCGTAAGACGTAGGAACAGAAGTAGGCCATTCTGCCCATCAAGTCTTCTCCAGCTTTCAATGAGATCACGATTGATCTGATACGATAATCCTCAACTCCAGTTTCCCATTTTATCCCTATAACCCTTCATTCCCTTACTGATTAAAAATCTCAGCCTTGAACATACTTAGCGACCCAGCCTCTACAGTTCCATGCAGTAAAGAATTCCATAGATTCACTACCCTAAGAGAAGGAATTCCTCAACTCCATCTTCAATGGGTGATCCCTTATTCTGAGATTATGCCCTCTGGTTCTAGACTCTCCACAGAGGTGGTTGGCAGGGGGGGGGGGGGGGGGGGGGGGGGAGAGAAGGGGGGAACAATCTCTCAGCATCTACCCTGTCAAGCCCCCTGAGAATCCTATATGTTGCAATAAGGTCACCTCTCATTCTTCTAAACTCCAATGAGTCCAGGTCCAATCTACTTAACCTCACCCAGTAAGAAAATCCCTCCATACCCTGAACCCTAGTTAAGCTTTCTGGACTATCTCCAATGCTAATAGTATGTCTTTCCTTAGATAAGGGGACAGAAACCGTTCACTAGGTGTGGTCTAACGAGTGCCTTGTATAACTTTAGTACGACATCCCTGTTTTTATACTCCATTCCCTTTGAAATTAAGGCTAACATTCTATTTGCTTTCCCTATTATCTGAACTTGCAAGCTAGCTTTATTTGATTTATACACAAAGACCCCAAAATCCCTCAGTTCTGCAGTCTTTCTCCATTCCAATATTCAGCTCCTTTATTCTTCATAGAAAAGTGCATCCGTTATACATGATCTATAATTTAAAATGCATTCTCAAGAGGAAGTGTTAGGTTTTTTAGGGAACACTAAAACTGACAAAGCCCCAGGGCCTGATGGCATCTATCCTCGACTGCTCAGGGAGACGAGAGATGAAATTGCTGGGCCTCTGACGGAAATCTTTGTCACTTCTTTGGACACGGGTGAGGTCCCTGAGGATTGGAGGATAGCGAATGTGGTCCCGTTGTTTAAGAAGGGTAGCAGGGATAACCCAGGAAATTATAGGCCGGTGAGCTTGACGTCCGTGGTAGGGAAGTTGTTGGAGAGGATTCTTAGAGACAGGATGTATGTGCATTTAGAACAGAACAATCTCATTAGTGACAGACAGCATGGTTTTGTAAGAGGGAGGTCGTGCCTTACAAATTTGGTGGAGTTTTTTGAGGAAGTGACAAAAACGGTTGATGAAGGAAGGGCCGTGGATGTCGTCTATATGGATTTCAGTAAGGCATTTGACAAAGTCCCACATGGCAGGTTGGTTAAGAAGGTTAAGGCTCATGGGATACAAGGAGAAGTGGCTAGATGGGTGGAGAACTGGCTTGGCCATAGGAGACAGAGGGTAGTGGTCGAAGGGTCTTTTTCCGGCTGGAGGTCTGTGACCAGTGGTGTTCCGCAGGGCTCTGTACTGGGGCCTCTGCTATTTGTGATATATATAAATGATTTGGAAGAAGGTGTAACTGGTGTAATCAGCAAGTTTGCGGATGACACGAAGATGGCTGGACTTGCGGATTTGTCGGGCAATACAGCAGGATATAGATAGGCTGGAAAATTGGGCGGAGAGGTGGCAGATGGAGTTTAATCCGGATAACTGCGAAGTGATGCATTTTGGAAGAAATAATGTAGGGAGGAGTTATACAATAAATGGCAGAGTCATCAGGAGTATAGAAACACAGAGGGACCTAGGTGTGCAAGTCCACAAATCCTTGAAGGTGGCAACACAGGTGGAGAAGGTGGTGAAGAAGGCATATGGTATGCTTGCCTTTATAGGACGGGGTATAGAGTATAAAAGCTGGAGTCTGATGATGCAGCTGTATAGAACGCTGGTTAGGCCACATTTGGAGTACTGCGTCCAGTTCTGGTCGCCGCACTACCAGAAGGACGTGGAGGCATTAGAGAGAGTGCAGAGAAGGTTTACCAGGATGTTGCCTGGTATGGAGGGTCTTAGCTATGAGGAGAGATTAGGTAAACTGGGGTTGTTCTCCCTGGAAAGACGGAGAATGAGGGGAGATCTAATAGAGGTGTACAAGATTATGAAGGGGATAGATAGGGTGAACAGTGGGAAGCTTTTTCCCAGGTCGGAGGTGACGATCACGAGGGGTCACGGGCTCAAGGTGAGAGGGGCGAAGTATAACTCAGATATCAGAGGGATGTTTTTTTACACAGAGGGTGGTGGGGGCCTGGAATGCGCTGCCAAGTAGGGTGGTGGAGGCAGGCACGCTGACATCGTTTAAGACTTACCTGGATAGTCACATGAGCAGCCTGGGAATGGAGGAATACAAACAATTGGTCGAGTTGGACCAAGGAGCGGCACAGGCTTGGAGGGCCGAAGGGCCTGTTTCCTGTGCTGTACTGTTCTTTGTTCTTGTTCTCCTCAAAATCTGCTAACTTAGGTATCGAGCATGAGAGCAATTTTCAAAATGAATGCCATGAATATGTTCTGCAAACTGTATCTGTGGTACTAACATTTTCACCAATTTTAAAAAAAATCTATATTTATGCAATGGTTGCGCACCAACCATTTGAGTAGTTGCACTGGTGTTTGCTGTGAAGAAAGTCAAGATGATTGCACCATTCAAGAGATTTTTGTACTGAATCCCGATATTGGCACACAGCCAGATTAGACACGATGGGCAAAATTTGCTGCAATCATTCTTGTATCTTTCTATTTGCTAATCCCAAACGCAAATTCCCATCTTTCGTCTGGTATTTTATTTAGTTGCCTCATGAACCCATCTATGTTCCCTGGAACGTACATCTGTTATTGTGTGAATTAGTTCTGACTGAATTCCATCTTTATTCCTTATTTTGTCAACATTAAACGGAGTTTGATACTTAAGTAACAGCTGAGGTGAAATACAAGTTCAACTGATTTAATTTTAGTATGCCAGAAAATAAAAACTTGTAATAAACAATTATAAATCACACATTTTTACAACTTTTTTACAAGGCCAGAGCTGAACCTTCATTCTAATCAGCCAAATGAGATGTATCCCTTCCATCTTGTCAGTCCTTGCAAGTCTGTACTTCTGAGGTTTGAGCACAGCTGTTAATAACAGACTGCTGCAAAATTTAAATGGATCATTCAATGTACCAAAGTATCACATGCTCCACCAGAAAACAAAGACTGCATCTAGTGCTGAAATCGAGTTTGAAAACACCTTTGCATGAAGTAAAACTTAAGGAAAAATATTTTCGTTAAAATGCATGAAAAAGGACAAAGCCCTAAAAGTGGCTAAGAATGTTATTTCCAAGAACAGGTTGAGAGTTCCCAGCCTGGTCTGATAGAATTGCTTGCTTTAACTAGACTAGATTCATAAATTCCTAAGTGGAGGTTAAAAAGAACATGAAGAAAGTAAGGGATATTTCAGGTCCGATGGCTACCAGTCTAAAAATGTTTTATTTTCATCATTTCGATCTGTTTTCCATTGAAAAGCAACAGATACAGCAGCTGCAGGTGTACATTGCCCCAATTCACAACTATTTGTAGAAAATCCTAATCCAAAACGCATGTATTGCGAACATTTTTACAATTTGTTACAAATGATGCATGGCAGAAAGCTTTAACATTGGTGATAGGTAGAACTCAAGAGGTGGGGAGGGGAAATTAAAGATCAGAAAATAGAGCAACAAAGTACTCTGATTAAATAAATAAATATACTTATGTTCAGCAGTGAACCCACGTTGCGCCAAAAAAATGGATTGTTTATTAACTGAAGTTAGTATCGACATATCCCTGAATACTCAATAAAAGCAAATTACTGCGGATGCTGGAATCTGAAACCAAAAGAGAAGGGGGTGTGTTCCCTGTGCCTGAATGGATATGTCGAAGACTCCAGGATATTGAGCCTCACACCTTATTAGAATGAAGCCCAACAAGGAGTGAATGAAGACCAACTGCTGGCAGCACCGTGAGCCACAGGTAGGTTGCCTCAGGGTGGATTGCTAGGCTCTGGTGGGATACAGGGGGTGGAATTTAAATGCTCCATCTGAGAGCAGACTGGCAGGTGGAATGAAACCTCATCTGGACTCGAAACATCAGCTGTTTTCCCTCCTTACAGATGCTGCCGGACCTGCTGAGATTTTCCAGCATTTTCTCTTTTGGTCCCTGAAAACTAAAGTTGCTTACAACCATTTATTCACAAATCAGAGAAGGAAGTTAGGAATTTCAAAAATCTAAATGTTTCTAACCCTCCCCGCCCTTTGTGCTGTAATGACATAATTGTCAGTCTGAGCAAGCGCACAATGAAAAGACAACATTTGTTTTGGAATAAATTCACAAAAATGCTTCATATCTGTAAAAATTAAAGAGATTTAACATTGTGATGTACTGGAGACATGGATTTTGGTGAGTGTTAAACCAACAAAAATAAATCTTGATGCTCCACAGTAAAAAATCAAAGTATGATTTACCTAACGCACTTCCATTCTGAAACTATTTTGTAACATTAGCAACAACTGTGGCCAGAAATTAGTGCCAAAAATAGGTGCCTCCTCTTGAATGGGGTGTGTTTCCTGTGCCTGAATGGATATGTCGAAGACTCCAGGATATTGAGCCTCACACCTCATTAGAATGAAGCCCAACAAGGAGTGAATGAAGACCAACTGCTGGCAGCACAGTGAGCCACAGGTAGGTTGCCTCAGGGTGGATTGCTAGGCCCAGGTGGGATACAGGGGGTGGAATTTAAATGCTCCATCTGAGAGCAGACTGGCAGGTGGAGTGAGACCTATAAAGAGGCAGGAAGGCTTAGGTTGGAGAGCTTCTCATCTTCCTGACTTCCCTCAAATAAGTCTTGGGTGGGAAGGGTCAAGAACAGCCTTTTACACCGAGGTCAACTGAGGTCTTCAAGTGGCTACGTGGCGGGTACTGGTTGGCATGGGGTTCCTTCCTTCTTGGGCACCCTGTGCCGAATAAAAGGATTTTCTGACAGCAAGGGAAAGACTCGTGGGAAAGACAAACGCCCCCCCTCCTCCTCCCCCGAGCCTTTACATCAATCCTCTCCCACCTTGTTAGGGCCTCCCTAACAGGCCCTGCTAACCCATCCCACTTACTGGGTCTCCAGTAATGATCCTCATCCTTGGACCTACTGCAGTACTGGCAGTGGCCACCACCCTTGATGGTGCTGCCAGTACTGGAGAACTCCTGGCCTCTGATTGAGTGTCAGGTCTCTGAAGCAGGATATCTGCCCCGCAGGTGAAATTCCTGCAAGAAATTCCCCCCACAGGACTCAGGAACCCCGATATCAGCCAGTGGAGTGTCATTGGTTTAATCCCGACAGGGGTACTGGAAGTTGCCACAATGTGGTTATAATTAGCTCTCCTGCAGCGGATAGCTCACTGCCATGAGCATTAGATTAAATCACGCCCAGGGTATCGATAACCTTGGGGATGGCTGCAGCAGCAGCAAACCATAGGATCAAGGGTCGTGGGGGCTGCACATTTTGTGGCTGAGAGATCAATGGTCAACAGCCCTGGGCACGGTGGTCAAACCAATTGATGGAGACATCAAACATTCATGAAGCTTCTTATCTGCCAATGAAAAGGGCCAAATCCTGCTTTAGCCAAGGGAACTACCTCTCACTGTCCTTCCGATAGGATGAGTTGGATACTTCCTGCTGATCATTAGGCCCAATTTCTACACCACAGTGAATCTGAAAAAACAGCATTAATACGTAGTAACTTTATAATCACTTTCTAAATAATTATGGCGAACATGAATTGAATTATTAAAACACGAGGCACTATTGGAGAAAACTAAACAAAAATACAAATGACAATGAAGCAAGCATCTTTCTGGCATCAGCAACAGTTTTGTTTGCAGTTACTCATAGTCTTAAAACACCACGTTATCTATTAATTCCTCAACTTTTTGTCGTCTTCGTCGGATCTTCTTCTGCAGCTGGAGTTTGTTGGTGAAAAAGATCTCCTTCCAACCAACCTCCAAAGCCAATGTTTTCATGTCTGGGGTTATGGTGTCACAGTGTCGTGAAACAATATATTCCCAGAGTTTATCAGAGTTACACACCTACAGAGAAAACAAAGCAGGATCAGCACTCAGCTGCTTACTACTTAAACATGTCTTCATTCAAATCCTACCTGTTACGTAATGATATTTCATTCCTGAATATTGGAACACTAAAGAGTCACTTAAAACTGTAAAAGAAAAAGTTACTCATAATATTCTTTGTGATCCCCTCGCCCCTCCTCCTCCATCAAATATCTCCTCCACAAACACATTTCTGCCCTTATCAACATGAACAAATGTAGTTTGTGAGACTGATGAGGGAATTGGAATTTGTCAGCTTCCCTCTTAGCAGTAAAATCATGCGACACCGAAGCTTGGGGCAGCTGCTGCAAAGGCTCGCTGGAGAAAGGTGAAGGCTCTCCTAGAATCCTACAGTGCTGAAGGAGGCCATTTGGCCCATCGAGTCTGCACCAACCACAATCCCACCCAAGCTCTATCCCCATAACGCCACGCATTTACCCTAGCTAGTCCCCCGAACACTAAGAGGCAATTTAGCATGGCTGATCCACCTAACCTGCACATCTTTGGACTGTGGGAGGAAACCGGAGCACCCGGAGGAAACCCACGCAGACACGGGGAGAACGTGTAGACTCCACACAGCTGGGGATCGAACCCGGGTCCCTGACGCTGTGAGGCAGCAGTGCTAATCACTGTGCCACCATGCCGCCTCCTCCGACTATAGTATATCCTGGGGCTGGAACCTGTGTTAAACCTCTCAAGCTGTATCCACCACAGGATGTTTGACATGAAACAGGTTTGACATAGTACATTGTAATGTACATTGTACATGATAAATATTGCCTGTAATGCAAGTTTAGTGAGGCACCTCATGTACATTATCGAAAGAAGCTGATCTTTATGTAATGTCAAATTTGAATTGTTATGTAATGTACATGTATGAATTTCATGAAGAAAGTAAACCTGAAGAAAGAACATGGATATCAAACATCTAATTTGTAATAAGGCAGTCTGATTTTAACTGTTCCATATACTCAGAAAAATCCAGATACATATTGTATACTCACTAGGTTTGCTGTTAATATTATAACTACAAAGTTAATGAAAATAGTGAACAATGTGAGGTACTTGACACAAGCTTGGCTGTAATCTGAAGTATGTAGTCCCTGATTTTGCCAGTACAGCCACTGCAGCAGTCTGATCGCACAGTGCAATCCAAATCATTCTGTCTTCAATATTCTGAGACACATTTCAACAGCACCCTCTATTGGTTAAACCAATACTCTACACTTTTTTTTCAAAATGAGCAGAACTTGCTCAATACAGGCTTGATATTTGAACTTGATTCAAATTTATTTTTCTCAAATTCATTGTTTTTTTCATTCATTCATGGTATGTGAGCATCACAGGCTAGGCCAGCATTTATTGCCCATCCCTAATTGATCTTGATAAGTTGGTAGTGAGCTGGCTTCTTGAACCTCTGCAGTCCATTTGGTGCAGGTACATCCACAGTGCTATTAGATAAGAAGTTCAAGGATTTTGACCCAGCAACACTGGAGGAAAGGTTATATATTTCCAAGTTAGGATGGTGTGTGGCTTGGAGGGGAACCTCCGGGTGATGCTGTCTCCATGTCTTTGTTGCCCTTCCCTTTCTAGATGATAGCAGTTGTGAGTTTGGAAGGTGCTGTCAAAGGAGTCTCGGGGAATTCTTTAGTGCACCTTGTAGATGGTACACACGCTGCCACTATGTGTTGGTGATGGAGGGAATTAATGTTTGTGGATGGTGTGCCAATTAAGCGGGCTGCTTTGTTCAGGGTGTTGAGCTTCTTGAGTGTTGTTGGAGCTGCACTCATCCAGGCAAGTGGACAGTATTCCATCACACTCCTGATTTGTGCTGTTATACAGCTTTAATTTAACCACCTTTCAAGCATTCCAGTTTAATAAGACAAACAAGGACAGTAATTGAATTATTCCTTTATTTAACACTTCTAGTACCAACTCAAACATAAACAGTAGCAACTCATTAACTCTTTACTGAACATTAACTCTAACTGAACATCAACTTTAACGATTTAACTGAAAATTGATACGACCGAGTTTAGGAAAACGTTGGCCAAGAAATATCCTCGATGTAGAATCTACCTTCTTCTCTCTGAAGTATCCTTCAGGGTACAAGCTTTGTTGCGATGGTTGTTCTCTTGGAGTTATTGCTGCCAAACAAAGAACTCACATGTCTTTTATCCACAATTCTCCACTTGCTTCTGCAAGGTTCTCTGTCATCCAGCCAATTGTGTAACCAGAAACTGAACACATGGCTCGAACATCCAGTGAAATTACTTTTGAAGAAACCATTACACTTAGTTCAAACTGCATACTCCATGCATAGCAGTCATATAAATCGGAGCCACGCTGTCTCAGTTAATGTAAACAACTTCCATGATCTGACCAACACAAGAAGCTTCAGATCACAGCTCTCAGGCCAGAACCTCTTTATGACCTGCATCTGGTTTTAATCTATAAGTTGACCAAAATTCCCAGCATTCTTCACTCTTTAGCCAGAATAGCCATTTTAAAGCCACTATTGCCATTATTGTTGTTAAATCATTGTTGTAGCTGTTCTTTCTCCATCCACAGTGCCTTGTAGATGGTAGACAGCCTTTGGAGTGTCTGGAGGTGAATGACTCGCTGCAGAATTCCTAGTTCTGACTCTTGTAGCCACAGCATTTATATGGCTAGTCCAGTTCAGTTTCTTGTCAAATGGTAACTCCCAAGATGTTGATAGTGGGGAATTCAGCAATGGTAATGCCATTGAATGTCAAGCGGTGATGGTTAGATTCTGTCTTGGTTGGATTCATACCTAGCACAACGGTATACTGATTGTTGTGGTTGTTGGAGGTTAACCATCTCTGTTCCAGGACATCACTGCAAGACTTCCTCAGGGTTGTGCCGTAGGCCCCACCATCTTCAGCTACTTCATCAATGACCTTCCTTCCATCATAAGGTCACAAGTGGGGATGGGATGTTCACTGATGATTGCATAATGTCAGCACCATGCACGACTCCTCAGAAACTGAAGCAGCCCCATGTCCAAATTCAGCAAGACCTGGACACAATTCAGGCTTGGGCTGATACATGGCTAATAGAATTATCGACACACAAGTGCCAGACAATGATCATCTCCAACAAGACAGAATCTAACCATCATCCCCAACATTCAATGGCATTACTATTGCTAAATCCCCCACATCAACATCCTGGGGGTTACTGTAACTACTAGAGCAGGTCAAAGGCTAGGAATCCTGCAGCGAGTAACTCGCCTCCTGATTTGCCAAAGCCCGTCTACAAAACACAAGTCAGGAGTGTGATGGAATACTCGTGCCTGGATGAGTCCAGCTCCAACAACACGCGACAAGCTTGACACCATCCAAGCCAAAGCAGCCCGCGTGATTGGTACCCCTTCCACAAACATTCAATCCCTCCACCACTGACAAACAGTGGCAGCTGTGATGATCATGGACAAGCTGCACTGCAGGTACTCAGCACAATGTTATTAACATTCTTGATTTGA
Source organism: Mustelus asterias (assembly GCF_964213995.1). Taxonomy (NCBI): domain Eukaryota; kingdom Metazoa; phylum Chordata; class Chondrichthyes; order Carcharhiniformes; family Triakidae; genus Mustelus; species Mustelus asterias. The sequence continues at coordinate 22,164,175 of NC_135803.1, read as the reverse complement.
CTGACAGGTTGGATCAATTACACACCAGGCAGGAGGTTTCACTTCCTCTTTTCTAACCACAATGTTTATAAACATACCTTATGTAATCCTAACTATTAGATGTGAATGGATATAGATAATTTCTGAGCAAATGTACATCTTTGATTGGTATATACTAATTACTTGTAATTGAATCTGAAAGTATAACTGTCTGTGTAATGTTTCATTCAAGGCTCTCTGGTGCATTACCAGCTGGAGTACCAGATCCCTTGCTATAGTATGAAATAAAGGCAGTTTTAAAAACTCTGAAAATCTCTGTCTTGTCACTTAAAGGGGACGAAGTCTCAAAGTAGCTGTATAGCTATTTTTGTCCTCACAACACTGGGGAAAGTGCGGGTTGTACCATTGGGGCGATCTACATCTGGACTATGCTGGGACCAATGTTCTGGCGAGCTGCATAACCAGGGAAGTAGAGAGAACTTTAAAATAAATAGTAAGGGAAAGGGATTAAATTTGGGAAGATGTGTTAAATCAAAGAGCAGAGCCAAGGTAAGAAAGGAAGGTACTAATGTGGGAAAGGATAAACAGGCTGTGTCAGGAAAGGACAGAGAGTATAAGAGCAAATCAGCAAATAATGCTAGAGCTTGCAACAGTAATAAAAGTACAAAACTAAAGGCTCTGTATCTGAATGCACATAGCATTCGATTCAAAACAAAGCAGATGAACTGACAGCGCTAATAGAAATAACTAAGTACAATCTGATAGCAATTACAGAGACATGGCTACAGGATGACATAGATTGGGACCTGAATATTGAAAGGTTTAGGAAGCTAGGAAAAGGTTGAGGGGTGGCTCTCTTAATTAAAATTGGTATTAGCACTAGAGAGAGGGATGATGTAAGTTCAGGGAACCAGGGTATAGAAGTGGCTTGGGTAGAGATGAAACATTATGAAGGCACAAAGTCATTTGTGGGAGTGATGTACAGGCCTCCTCACAGTCATCATATGATAGGACAGGGTATAAAGGAGGAAATAAAAGGGAGTTTGTCAGAAAGGTATGGCGATAATCATGGGGATAATAATCTACACATAGACTTGAAAAATCAGATGGGCAAAGATAGCCAAGACGAGAAATTCATAAAATGTTTTTGAGATAGTTTCCACCAACTTATCTATTTCTTGAAGTCCATTATCCTCAGTTCACAATGTTACCTAGTTTTGTATCATCTGCAAATTTTGAAACTGTACCCTGTACACCAAAGTCTAGATCATTAATATTAATCAGGAAAAATAATGGTTAGCGTACAAACCCCTACTGTACACCTCCTTCCAGTCTGAAAAAAAACACTCAGCACTACTCTGTTTCCTGCCACTCTGCCAACTTTGTATCCAAGCTGTCACTTCCCTTTTTATTCTATACATGCCTATTATTTGGTACTCAAACAATATGAACAAACGCATGCTCGCTTTTCTTAATTAATCTAGACTTGTAGAAGTGGCCGTTAACTTTGTCCCAGATTATTGTTTCTAGAAGCTTTCCCGCCCATGAGGTCTGTGGTTGCTGGTTCTAGCCTTACACTTTTTTGAACAAGGGTGCAACAATTGCAAATCTTCAGTCTTCTAGAACAATCTCCATATCCAAGAAGGATTGGAAGATTATGGTCAGTACTGCTGTAATTTCCACCCCTACTTCATTCAGCATTCTAAGATGCATCTCATCTGGTCCCCTAATTTATCAGCTTTAAGGATAGCCAGCCTGTTGAACCCTCCTCTTTATCAATTGTTAATTCATACAGTATCTCAACTACCTCTTCCACTACTATGACATTGGCAGTATCTTCTTCCTGGGTAAAGACAAATGCAAAGTACATATTTAGTACATCAGCTATTCTCGCTGTCTCCATGCTTTGGTCCCTAATTAACCCCACCCTTCCTCTTACAATCTTTTTACTTTTATATGCCCATGAAGGTCTTTTCAATCCTTTTATGCTAGCGTCCAGTTTATTGTTAAGGTCCTTCTTTGCCTATCTTATATTCGTTTTCCTTTCCCCTCAGAACTTGCTAAATTCAGGCTGATCCTCATTTGTATTATCAACCTGATATATGTAATATGTGGCCTTCTTGTGCTTCATCTTACTCTTTACCATTCAGGGAACTCCGACTTTGGTTGCCCACCTTTTTCAATTGTGAGAATGCCCCTTAACTGTACCTGAACTATCTTCTCTTGAAAGGCACGGTAGCACAGTGGTTAGCACTGCTGCTTCACAGCGCCAGGGTCCTGGGTTCGATTCCTGGCTCGGGTCACTGTCTGTGTGGAGTTTGCACATTCTCCTCGTGTCTGCGTGGGTTTTCTCCAGGTGCTCCGGTTTCCTCCCACAGTCCAAAGATGTGCGGGTTAGGTTGATTGGCCAGGTTAAAAATTGTCCCTTAGAATCCTGAGATGTGTAGATTAGCGGGTAAATATGTGGGGGTAGGTCCTGGGTGGGATTGTGGTCGGTGTAGACTCGATGGGCCGAATGGCCTCCTTCTGCACTGTAGGGTTTCTATGATGATTTCTTCTATGATGATTGTTCCTTTACTCTTTTGCCTGCAAATTCTTGATTCCAACTTATCCAGAACACGTCTATTCTCATCCCAATGAATTAGATCCTTCTCCAACTAAGTATTTTTACTCTAGCTTGCTCCTTGTTCTTTTCCATAAATGACCCAAAGCTAAATGATATTATGATCACTGTTCTATAAACGTTCCCCTGCTGACAGTTGATCCATTTGACCCAGCTTGTTCCCTAGAATCAGATCTGCAATCTGTCCTTCCTCATAGCATTAGAAACATAGGGGGCGATCTTGAGCCCGTGTTCTCTGTGCACAGGAATGATGGTGGAGGCTCAAAATCTGACAAAACCCAGAAATCGTGAATCTTGCCGGTGAGATCGCGATCTCTTATTTTAACCATCCCCTTGCCTGTGAAATAATCAAGTTAATACCCGTAATGGGAAATAGGAAAAAAAGTGGAAAATCTGATTACAGAAAATTAGCCATTAACAATATTTAGGTTTATAATGAAACATAAACAAAATTGAGTGATTATCAATCTCCCTCCCATTGTCAGCTAGAAAAAAAGCACAAGAGTCAAAACTAAATCATTCCAACTTTTCTGAAATACTGATCAAATTAGGGATAAAAATATTTTACCTTTTCAAACTTTCTGGATGTCTGGGAGAGTCTGGCAATGTCCTCAAGCTCCAAAAATGAAACTATGTACATGAGCAGGCCTTCAGGAATGCGATTCAGATAATCAAATTGATGTTGACATAGGTTGCAAACATACTTGAGGACTTCATTGCCAAAAATTACACCAACATGAACTAAAATTCAAAATAAAAAAAAATAGATGTTTAAAAAATATCATTACAATAATTGTCTTTAACCTTTATTCTTTTTAGAAATATAATTTTGTTAAAGGTTGCAATATCAGCAGTGTGTCGTGTGTAAGGCCTGAGATGTGCATTATAGACTGTGTTATAGTAATTTCCCTTGGTGCCAACCGGAGCTCATTTTATAATATGAAATGAATACAGCTCAAAAGAGCACCTTTGCATTTAGGTGATTGTTTTTTTGGGAAGTTTTAAAACTCAAATTGAAGTCAAACTACAGAAACTTCAAACATACAGAATCCTGTGCCTGCTGATTTTCACCTAACCTGCGGTTATCCCATGTTACTCCTCCATAAACATTGTGCAAATATGGATCCTTTTGTCAGTCTGATTCCATGGTATTCGTGGATTGAAAAGATTAATGATGGCTAATGTTTAACTGCAACCTGTTCAAAGTTTGTAACATTGTTTGCTAATTCTAAACTCTACTGACTGCAAGGTCTGTGCTTCAAGCTGAGTGAAACCACGTCACTTCAAAACTGAATTTTTATAAAATCTCATGAACGACCCCTTTCCCTTCCACAATTGCAGACAATGCCTAATTTTAGTCCATAAAAAACTTTGGGATAAAAATTCAATTTGATCCATGAACAGGCACAGGAATCGCAATGTTTTGTTAGTGTTCTGTCGAGTTGAGGCAAGCAGTGTACAAACTTTCATTTCAGTTACTAGGGCAGTGCAAGACATGCTGCTGATTGGCTGCATGCTCTACATGGGCCGAAGGTGGTGTGTGGCAGAGATCGCCCGCATTTCCGAAAGGGAGCCTGCTCCTCTTAAAGGGGCTGATGCACCCATGTCACAAAGTCTCTGACGGAAGGCAGCAGACTACAAATGGAGAACAGGCCAGAGAGAGATTTGCCAGGTTCTCTGATGTGGTGCAGGAGGCCAAAGTCAATAAGGTCCAAAGGATAAAAGTATCATTTCCACAGGCAAGCGCAAGGAGGCTCTCAGATGTACAAAGGCGGCCACAGAAATCAATCCACATAGTTTGGACCCACGAACCTGGCAGGGTGGCACGGTGGTTAGCACTGCTGTCTCAGTGCCAGGGACCCAACTTGGGTCAATGTCTGTGCGAAATCTGCACGTTCTCCCCATGTCTGCGTGGGTTTCCTCCCACAGTCTGAGAGACATGCTGGTTAGGTGCATTGGCCATGCTAAATCCCCCCTCAGTGTACCCGAACAAGCGCCGGAGTGTGGCAACTAGGAGATTTTCACAGTAACTTTATTGCAGTGTTAATGTAAGCCTACCTGCGACAATAATAAACAAACTTTAAAAAGCAGTGCCAGAAAAATTTTAGTCACCTCACACAAATGGTTAAGGTCAATGAATGCATCATCAAACGACATCTTCCAACCATTGCATCATCAGCCTCTCAAAATGCTCAATGCGCCACAGCCCCATCACTCATCCATCAGCAATCAAGACTTATGCCTTACAATCAGACAATCCACTTCACCCTCACACACTTACCAATGCTACCAGCCTCGCATTCCTCTCCCGGGCACCTTACTGAGGCTGAACCAGAGTTTCCTACCACATATTCATACCATCATGACGAAGACCCATTTTCCATCCCCTTGACATCACTCGATTCCTCCCGGCTTCATCTCATCTGTAACTGGAACTCTGATCCATGCTTTTGTAAGGGACTAACACCCACCCTGAATATTCTTTTCATAAAATATATAGAGATAAGCTCATTGGTATCTCTTAAAAATTTCAAACTGGAGAAAGACCTAAAATTGCTGAACCTATGTCTGTATGTGACCCCAAACAAAAGAGGTTATCTGTCAGTATCGGGGAAACCCACACATCATTCTTTCTGAAGAGCCACTAACAACCTTCTGTGGGCTGCAAAGGTAAATTCAAAGAGGGCTATGCAAAGGCCATCTGCATTTCAGACCCTCGGTTGATCAACAAGAGTCTGTTCATCTGCTAAGACAAAGAGCCTCTTAATCTTCCTTTCAATTCTTAATGGTTGAGAATAATCTAGGGGACCTAGATGAGGAATACACGTCCTTTGTGAAAGGCCATGAGCAGAATGGGAGTCGTGTGACATGGGCTCTGCTTTGTGGAACCAGTAATATTGCCTTGCTGAAGTGTGAAGTCTCAAGCTGCTTTTTTATTATCTGACTAGCAACTTCACAAAGAACTCTGGCCTAGGTTGGACATCTGGCCCCATCTACACTGCTTCTGTTGGAAATTCTGCACCATCACCTACATGACGGATTCAATGCATTCCCATTTCATCGTGTGAAGTCAACACCACTGGAAAAGTGAACTATCTAGCATTGATTTTCAGCTCATCAACTTCCTTGAAGTGACATTTCATCGGACTTTGATTCTGGCCTCTGGAACCCATATGCAACAATATTTATTTTCTCTGTGATCTCTGCACTGTAAATCTTTGTTTTCTCTATCCCTCTTTTTACTGCCTGGGTGTGAAGGCAACATTGCAACCCTCCTCCCATGTTTTGAGGGTGTGCAAATAAACTAACCCTTTGAGTTCATCCAATCTGGAGTTTGCTGTAGGGTTATCATTAGAAAGTTGGGTCACAACAAAACCGAGGGGTTGGGGAATATGCCACTGCTTATAAAGGGGGAAACAAATCAAAACACCTTTCTGTTTACAGATTGGTAGTGAGCGGAAAAATTAGTGCTGTTTAAAATTAACCCCCTCCTACCCATAATAACTTGTTACCTCTAGACTTGTCTATTCTATCACACCTGGCTGGTCTCCCACATTTACTCTTTATAAAGTTGACATCATCCAAAACTGCAACCCGTGTCCTTGCTCTCAGTAACCTCGTTCACCCCTGTGCTCACTGACTTGTTGACCAGTTAAGTAAGCTTCACTTTTAAAGTTTTCATCCTTGTTTATAAATCGCTCAATGGCCTTGCCCTTCCAATCTCTGTATTCTCTTCCAGGCCCCTGCGATATCTGCATTCATGTTGCGCATCCCTGATCTTACTCAGTCCATCACTGATGGCCATGCCTTCAGCTGCCAAGGCTCTGAGCTCTGAATTTCCCTCCAAAACCCTTCAGCTATTCACTCCTTCCTCCTTCTGCTGCGTGTTCCATGTCGCTGTCATGCTGCAGCCCAAAAGGAACTGCAAATATGGCCCTCATTAGTGAACACGGGCTTTTTTCTGACAGCCCTGACTCCCTTGTCAAAGTCCAGCACCACTCCCTTCAGAATACAAAAACCTTTCTGAACTCCTCATGTTTACTACTTACATTAAGTAGTAAAGGCAGTGTCAGTAATCCGAGTACCAGACAGATCAGACAAAAACAGAGCAGAGGGCAAGGGAAGTCCAGATTAAACTGCATTTATTTCAATGCAAGAAGCCTGACGGGCAAGGCAGATGAACTCAGGGCATGGATGGGTACGTGGGACTGGGATATGATAGCAATTACTGAAACATAGCTAAGGGAGGGGCAGGACTGGCAGCTTAATGTTCCAGGGTACAGATGCTATAGGAAAGGCAGAGGTGCTCAATGAGTATTTTGCCTCGGTTTTCACAGAGGAGAAGGATCTGGGTGGATGTACTGCGGGCGTGCGGTGGACTGAAAGGATTGAGTATGTGGACTTTAAGAAAGAGGTTGTGCTGGAATCTTTGAATGGCATCAAGATAGATAAGTCGCCGGGTCCGGATGGGATGTACCCCAGGTTACTGTGGGAGGCGAGGGAGGAGATTCCAGAGCCTCTGGTGATGATCTTTGCATTGTCAATGGAGACGGGAGAGGTGCCGGAGGATTGGAGGATTGCGGGTGTGGTTCCTATTTTCAAGAAGGAGAATAGGGCTAGCCCAGGAAATTACCGACCGGTGAGTCTAACCTCAGTGGTTGGTAAACTGATGGAGTAGATCCTGAAGGACAGGATATATGAGCATTTAGAGAGGTTTAGTATGCTCAAGAATACTCAGCATGGCTTTGTCAAGGACAGATCGTGCCTTACGAGCCTGGTGGAATTCTTCGAAAATGTGACTAAACACATTGACGAAGGGAAGGCGGTAGATGTGGTTTATATGGATTTTAGCAAGGCGTCCGATAAGGTCCCCCATGCAAGGCTTCTGGAAAAAGTGAGAGGGCATGGGATCCAAGTGGCTGCTGCCCGGTGGATCCAGAACTGGCTTGCCCAAAGGAGGCCGAGAGTGGGTAGAGATGGGTCTTTTTCTAAATGGAGGTCGGTCACCAGTGGTGTGCCCCAGGGATCTGTTCTGGGACCCTTGCTGTTTGTCATTTTCATAAATGGCCTGGATGAGGAAGTGGAGGGATGGGTTGGTAAGTTTGCCGATGACACGAAGGTTGGTGGGGTTGTGGATAGTCTGGAGGGATGTCAGATGTTACAGAGGGACATAGATAGGATGCAAGACTGGGCGGAGAAGTGGCAGATGGACTTCAACCCAGATAAATGTGCCGTGGTCCATTTTGGTAGGACAAATGGGATGAAGGAGTACAATATAAAGGGAAAGACTCTTAGTACTGTAGAGGATCAGAAGGACCTTGGGGTCCGGGTCCATAGGACTCTGAAATCGGCCCCGCAGGTGGAGGAGGTGGTTAAGAAGGCGTGTGGTGTGCTGGCCTTTATCAATCGAGGGATTGAGTTTAGGAGTCCGGGGATAATGATGCAGCTATATAAGACCCTCGTCAGACCCCACTTGGAGTACTGTGCTCAGTTCTGGTCGCCTCACTATAGGAAGGATGTGGAAAAGATTGAAAGGTGCAGAGGAGATTTACAAGGATGTTGCCTGGATTGAGTGGCATGCCTTATGAGGATAGGCTGAGGGAGCTCGGTCTTTTCTCCTTGGAGAGACGAAGGATGAGAGGAGACCTAATAGAGGTGTATAAGATGTTGAGAGGCATAGATCGGGTGGACTCTCAGAGGCTTTTTCCCAGGGTGGAAATGGCTGCTATGAGAGGACACAGGTTTAAGGTGCTGGGGGGTAGGTACAGGGGAGATATTAGGGGTAAGTTTTTCACACAGAGGGTGGTGGGCGAGTGGAATCGGCTGCCGTCAGGGGTGGTGGAGGTGAACTCAATAGGGTCTTTTAAGAGACTCCTGGATGAGTACATGGAGCTTAATAGGATGGAGGGTTACAGGTAGGTCTAGAAGGTAGGGATGTGTTCGGCACAACTTGTGGGCCGAAGGGCCTGTTTGTGCTGTAGTCTTTCTATGTTTCTATGAAAGATAGAACAGGAGGTAAGAGAAGAGGGGAGTTGCACTTTTGATTAGGGAAAACATAGAACATAGAACATTACAGCGCAGTACAGGCCCTTCGGCCCTCGATGTTGTGCCGACCAGTGGAACCAATCTAAAGCCCCTCTAATCTACACTATTCCAATATCATCCATATGTTTATCCAATAACCATTTGAATGCTCTTAATGTTGGCGAGTCCACTACTGCTGCAGGCAGGGCATTCCACGCCCTTACTACTCTCTGAGTAAAGAACCTACCTCTATCATCTGTCCTATATCTCTCACCCCTCAATTTAAAGCTATGTCCCCTCGTGCTAGCCATCACCATCCGAGAAAAAAGGCTCTCACTATCCACCCTATCTGATCCTCTGATCATCTTGTATGCCTCTATTAAGTCACCTCTTAACCTTCTTCTCTCTAACGAAAACAACTTCAAGCCCCTCAGCCTTTCTCATGCGATTTTCCCACCATACCAGGCAACATCCTGGTAAATCTCCTCTGTACCCTTTCCAACACTTCCACATCTTTCCTATGATACAGCGACCAGAACTGTATGCAATACTCCAAATGCGGCCGCACCAGAGTTTTGTACAGTTGCAGCATGACCTCCTGGCTCCGAAACTCAATCCCTCTACCAATAAAAGCTAACACACCGTACGCCTTCTTAACATCCCTATCAACCTGGGTGCCAACTTTCAGGGATCTATGCACATGGACACCCAGATCCTTCTGTTCATCCACACTACCAAGTATCTTACCATTAGCACAGTACTCTGTATTCCTGTTATTCCTTCCAAAGTGAATCACCTCACACTTTTCTGCATTAAACTCCATTTGCCACCTCTCAGCCCAGCTCTGCAGCTTATCTATGTCCCTCTGTAACCTGCCACTTCCCTCCGCACTGTCTACAACTCCACCAACTTTAGTGTCATCCGCAAATTTACTAATCCATCCTTCCACGCCCTCATCCAGGTCATTAATAAAAATGACAAACAGCAGTGGCCCCAAAACAGATCCTTGCGGTACACCACTACTAACTGAACTCCAGGATGAATATTTCCCATCAACCACCACCCTCTGTTTTCTTACAGCTAGCCAATTCCTGATCCAAACCACTAAATCATCCTCAATCCCATGTGTCCGTATTTTCTGCAAAAGTTTACCATGGGGAATCTTATCAAACGCTTTGCTGAAATCCATATACACCACATCAACCGCTTTACCCTCATCCACCTCTTTGGTCACCTTCTCAAAGAACTCAATAAGGTTTGTGAGGCACGACCTACCCTTCACAAAACCGTGCTGACTATCCCTAATCAAATTATTCCTTTCTAGGTGATTATAAATCCTATATCTTATAATCTTTTCCAATACTTTGCCCACAACAGAAGTAAGGCTCACCGGTCTATAATTACCAGGGTTGTCCCTACTCCCCTTCTTGAACAAGGGGACAACATTTGCTATCCTCCAGTCTTCTGGCACTATACCTGTAGACAATGACGACACAAAGATCAATGCCAAAGGCTCTGCAATCTCCTCTCTAGCCTCCCAGAGAATCCTAGGATAAATCCCATCCGGCCCAGGAGACTTATCTATTTTTACTCTTTCCAGAATTGCTAACACATCCTCCTTGTGAACATCAATCCCATCCAGTCCAACAGCCTGCATCTCAGTACTCCCCTCGACAACACTGTCCCTCTCCAGTGTGAATACCCACGAAAAATATTCATTTAGTGCCTCTCCTATCTCTTCAGACTCCACGCACAACTTCCCACTACTGTCCTTGACTGGCCCTAATCTTACCCTAGTCATTCTTTTGCTCCTGATATAGCTATAGAAAGCTTTAGGGTTTTCCTTGATCCTACCTGCCAAAGACTTCTCATGCCCCCTCCTGGCTCTTCTTAACTCTTTCTTTAGGTCCTTCCTGGCTAACTTGTAACTCTCAAGTGCCCTAACTGAGCCTTCATGTCTCATCTTAACATAAGCCTCCTTCTTCCTCTTCACAAGAGATTCAACCTCCTTAGTAAACCACGGTTCCTTCACACGTCTGCTTCCTCCCTGCCTGACAGGTACATATTTATCAAGGACGCGTAGTAGCTGTTCCTTGAACAAGTTCCACATTACAATTGTGCCCATCCCCTGCAGTTTCCTTCCCCAACCTACGCCAGCTAAATCTCGCCTCATCGCATCATAATTTCCTTTCCCCCAGCTATAACTCTTGCCCTTTGGTATATACCTATCCTTTTCCATTGCTAAGGTAAACGTAATCGAATTGTGGTCACTGTCACCAAAGTGCTCACTTACCTCCAAATCTAACACCTGGCCTGGTTCATTACCCAGTACCAAATCCAATGTGGCCTCGCCTCTTGTTGGTCTATCTACATCCTGCGTCAGGAAGCCTTCCTGCATTGGACATTGGACAAAAACCGACCCCTCTAAAGTACTCGAACTATAGCTTTTCCAGTCAATATTTGTAAAGTTAAAGTCCCCCAGTACAACTACCCTGTTACTTTTGCTCCTATCCAGAATCATCTTTGGCATCACGGCAGTACTGAGAGAGAATATATCCGACGGTTCGGCCACTGAGTCTATGTGGGTAGAACTGAGAAATAAGAAGGGGGAAATCACTTTGATAGGGTTGTACTATAGGCCCTCAAATAGTCAGCGGGAAATTGAGGAGCAAATATGTAAGGAGATTACAGATAGCTCCAAGAAAAATAGGGTGGCAATAGTAGGGGATTTTAACTTTCCCAACATTGACTGGAACAGCAATAGTATTGGAGGGTTGGATGGAGAGAAATTTGTTGAGTGTATTCAGGAGGAATTTCTCATTCAGTAAGTGGATGGCCTGACTAGAGAGGGGGCAAAACTTAACTTCCTCTTGGGAAATAAAGGATAGGTGACAGAAGTGTTAGTGAGAGATCACTTTGGGACCAGTGACCATAGTTTTAAGATAGCTATGGAGAATGATAGGTCTGGCCCAAAAATTAAAATTCTAAATTGGGGCAAGGCCAATTTTGATTGGGGGAGTCTGTGGGAAGGCAAAGGGACATCTGGTAAGTGGGAGGCTTTCAAAAGTGTTTTAACCAGGGTTCAGATTATTCCTCTTAGAGTGAAGGGCAAGGCTGGTAGAAGTAGGGAAGCCTGGATGACTCGGGATATTGAGACCCTAGTCAAGAAGAAGGAGGTACATGACATGCATTGGCAGCTGGGATCAAGCGAATCCCTTGAAGAGTATAGGGTGTGTAGGAGTAGAGTTAAGAGAGAAATCAGGAGGGCAAAAAGGGGACACGAGATTGTTTTGGCAGATAAGGCAAAGGAGAATCCAAAGAGCTTCTACAAATACATAAAGGGCAAAAGAGTAACTGGGGAGAGAGTAGGGCCTCTTAAGGATCAACAAGGTCATCTATGTGTGGATCCACAAGAGATGGGTGAGATCCTAAATGAATATTTCTCATCAGTATTTACTGTTGAGAAAAGCATGGATGTTAGGGAACTTGGGGAAATAGTGATGTCTTGAGGAGTGTACATATTACAGAGAAAGAGGTGCTGGAAGTCTTAAAGCGCATCAAGGTAGATAAATCCCCGAGACCTGATGAAGTGTATCCCAGGACATTGTGGAGGCTAGGGAGGAAATTGCGGGTCCCCTAGCAGAAATATTTGAATCATCGATAGTCACAGGTGAGGAGCCTGAAGATTGGAGGGTGGCAAATGTTGTGCCTTTGTTTAAAAAGGGCTACAGGGAAAAGCCTGGGAACTACTGGTCGGTGAGCCTCACATCTGTGGTGGGTAAGTTGTTGGAAGGTATTTTGAGAGACAGGATCTACAGGCATTTAAAGACGCAAGGACTGATTAGGGACAGTCAGCATGGCTTTGTGAGTGGAAAATCATGTCTCACAAATTTGATTGAGTTTTTTGAAGGGGTAACCAAGAAGATAGATGAGGACAGTGCAGTTGATGTTGTCTACATGGACTTTACCAAGGCCTTTGAGAAGGTACTGCCTGGTAGGTTGTTGCATAAGGTTAAATCTCACGGGATCCAGGGTAAGGTATCTAAATAGATACAAAATTGGCTTGATGACAGAAGCCAGAGGATGGTTGTAGAGGGTTGTTTTTCAAACTGGAGGTCTGTGACGAGCAGTGTGCCTCAGGGATCGGTGCTAGTCCACTGTTATTTGTCATTTATATTAATGATTTGAATGAGAATATAGGAGACATGGTTAGTAAGTTTGCAGATGACACCAGGATTGGTGGCATAGTGGACAGTGAAGAAAGTTATCTCCAATTGCAATGGGATCTTGATCAATTGGGCCAATGGGCTGATGAATGGCAGATGGAGTTTAATTTAGATAAATGTGAGGTGATGCATTTTGGTAGATTGATCCAGGGCAGGACTTACTCAGTTAATGGTAGGGTGTTGCGGAGAGTTACAGAACAAAGAGATCTAGGGGTATAGGTTCATAGCTCCTTGAAAGTGGAGTCACAGGTGGACAGAGTGGTGAAGAAGGCTTGGTTTCATTGGTCAGAACATTGAAGACAGGAGTTGGGACGTCTTGCTGAAGTTGTGCAAGACATTGGTAAGGCCACACTTGGAATATGTGTAGAGTTCTGGTTACCCTATTATAGAAAGGATATTATTAAACTAGAAAGAGTACAGAAGAGATTTACTAGAATACTACCGGGACTTGATGGTTTGAGTTATAAGGAGAGGCTGGATAGACTGGGGCTTTTTTCTCTGGAGCATAGAAGGCTGAGGGGTGATCTTATAGAGGTCTATAAAATAATGAGGGGCATAGATCAGCTAGATAGTCAATATCTCTTCCCAAAGTTGGGGGAGTCTAAAACTAGAGGGCATAGGCTTAAGGTGAGAGGGGAGAGATACAAAAGTGTCCAGAGGGACAATTTTTTTCCCACAGAGGGTGGTGAGTGTCTGGAACAAGCTGCCAGAGGTCATAGTAGAGGCGGGTATAATTTTGTCTTTTAAAAGGCGGTTAGACAGTTACATGGGTAAGATGGGTATAGAGGGATATGGGCCAAATGCAGGCAATTCGGACTAGCTTAGGTGTTTTAAAAAAAAAGGGCGGCATGGACAAGTTGGGCCAAAGGGCCTGTTTCCATGCTGTAAACCTCTATGACTCCTCTTCCAACACCAAACACAATACTTCATACACACAGCAGGAGCAAAGGAAAGTCAAAAGCACCTCACCTGTAGTCCCATGGAGACTAATGGCAAAGCTCTTAGTATAGTTGAGTTAATATTCAGCCAGGTGTGTCTCAGAGAGGGCAACAGCAACAGTTTATATTTATATAGTCTTTAATGTAATAAAACATCCCACAATGTTTCACAGGAGCCTTTTAAAGAAAGGTTTGACACCAGTCACACAAGGAGATGTTTGTGCAGGTGAACAAAAGACCAAAGAAGGTGGTTTCAGGAAGTGCCTTAAGGAGGAAATAGAGTTAGAGAGATGGAGAGGTTTAGGAGGGAATTTCAGAACCTTGGCAATTGAAGCATAGCCATTGATGGTGGACCAATTAAGATCTGGGATGCTCAACAGGGATGCAGATTTCGTAGAAGGGGACTGGAAGAGATTACAGAGATTGGGAGGTCGAGGTCATTAAGTGATTTGAAACAAGGATGAACATTTTAAAAGTGAGGCTTGCTTAACCGGACAATATACATCACAGAGCACAGGAACAAGGGGTAATTGGGATTTAGTGAGGGTAAGGACATGGATTGTAGGTTTTGGATGATGTTGACTTTATGAAGAGTAGAATGTGGGAGACCAGCCAGGAATGTGTTGGAATAGTCAAGTCCTGAGGTAACTGAGGCACGGATCAGGATTTCAGCCACAGATAAGCTGAAGCGGGGGAGAAGTAGAGTGATGTCACAAAGGTGGAAATAGGTTCTCTTAGTAATGGCACAGACACGTCGTTGCAAACTCATCGTGTGGACTTATATACCAACGTTGCAAACAGTCTGGTTCATCCTCAGACACATATGCCAGGTAGAGTGAGGGAATAGGAGAAAATGTTTTCTCATCCAATATTTGATGCCGGACAAGCAGACTAATCATTCAGCAACAGTTTAGAAGTCAAGAGAGGTTTAGTGGTGAGGCAGAGCCAGGTGCTGTCAGTGGTCTTGTGAAAATTGAGCCTGTGTTGTTCAACTATGTTACTGAAGAAAAGCATATCGATGGGAAGTGGGAAGGGCCAAGGAGATCCTTGGGAGATACCAGAGGAACAGCGTGAGAGGGGTGAAGCCATTGCAAGTGATACTCTGGTTATGATTTTGATTTGATCTGATTTTGATTTGATTTATTATAGTCTCATGTATAAACATACGGTGAAAAGTACCGTTTCTTGCGCTATACAGACAAAACATACTGTTCATAGAGAAGGAAACTAGAGAGTGCAGAATGTAGCATTACAGTCATAGGTAGGGTGTAGAGAAAGATCAACTTGATGCAAGGCAAGCCCATTCAAAAGTCTGACAGCAGCAGGGAAGAAGCTGTTCTTGAGTCGGTTGCTACGTGACATCATACTTTTCTATCTTTTTCCCAAAGGAAGAAGGTGGAAGAGAGAATGTCCGGGGTGCGTGGGGTCCTTAATTATGCTGGCTGCTTTGCCGAGGCAGCGGGAAGTGTAGACAGAGTCAACATATGGGAGGCTGGTTTGCGTAATGGATTGGGCTACATTCACGATCTTTTATAGTTCATTGCGGTCTTGGGCAGAGCAGGAGCCATACCAAGCTGTGATACAAGCAGAAAGAATGCTTTCTATGGTGCATCTGTAAAAGTTGGTGAGTCGTAGCTGACATGCCAAATTTCCTTAGTCTTCTGAGAAAGTAGAGGCATTGGTGGGCTTTCTTAACTATAGTGTCGGCATGGGGGGACCAGGACAGATTGTTGGTATTCTGGACACCAGAAGCTCTTGACCCTTTCTACTTTGTCCTCATTGATGTAGACAGGGGCATGTTCTCCTTTACGCTTCCTGAAGTCGATGACAATCTGCTTTGATTTGCTGACATTGAGGGAGAGATTATTGTTGCTGCACCAGTTCACCAGATTCTCTAACTCATTCCTGTACTCTGTCTCGTCATTGTTTGAGATCTGACCCACTACGGTGGTGTCATCAGCAAACTTAAAAATCGAATTGGAGGGGAATTTGGCCAGTCATAGGTGTATAAGGAGTATAGCAGGGGGCTGAGAACACAACCTTGTGGGGCACCAGTATTGAGGATGATCGCGGAGGAGGTGTTGTTGCCTATCCTTACAGATTGTGGTCTGAGTTAAGAAGTTCAAAATCCAGTCACAGAGGGAGGTGCCGAGGCCCAGGCCACGGAGTTTGGAGATGAATTTTGTGGGAATAATAGTGTTGAAGGCTGAGCCATAGGCAATAAATAGGAGTCTGACATAGGTGTCCTTGTTATCCAAGTGTTCCAGGGTTGAGTGCAGGGCCAGGGAGATGGCGTCTGCAGTGGACCTGTTGCGGTAGTAGGCAAACTACAGTGGACCGATGTAGTCCAGGAGGCTGGAATTGATTTGTGCCATGACTAGCCTTTTGAAGCACTTCATAATGATGGATGTCAGAGCCACCAGCCGATAGTCATTAAGGCACGCGGCTTGGTTTTTCTTAGGTACCGGGAAGATGGTTGTCTTTTTGAAGCAGATAGGGACCTCAGATTGTTGTAAAGAGAGGTTGAAGATATCTGTGAATATCCCCGCCAGCTGATCAGCGCAAGATCTGAATGCTCGTCTGGGTACCCCATCCGGGCCAGTTGCTTTCTGTGGGTTGACGTTCGAGAAGGCTGCTCTGACATCTGCAATGGTGACCCAGATAGATTCAGATAGATTATAATGAAATCAGGTGAGTACATGTCCCACCCATCTGGATGATGGTGCTGAACAGTCAGGGGAGGGTAATGTGGCTACAGTCAAGTCAAATAGGTCAAGGTGGACCTGTGAGGTCCAAATTGACAGCTTCTGGCGCATGCACATCACATCTACACCCTTACAATCATGACATACCACACAGGCCACACTGGAAGTGGCCAGAAGCATTATTGTATTTATTAGTCACAAATAGGCTTACATTCACACAGCAATGAAGTCACTGTGAAAATCCCATCGTCGCCACACTCCTGCACCTGTTCAGGTACACGGAGGGAGAATTTAGCATGACCAATCCACCTGACCAGCACATTTTTCAGATTGTGGGAGGAAACCAGAGCACCCGGAGGAAACCCACGCAGACACAGGGAGAACATGTAAACTTCACACAGTGACCCAAGCTGGGAATCGAACCCGGGTCCCTGGCGCTGTGAGGCAGCAGTGCTAACCACTGTGCCACTGTGATTTTATGAGTTCTTGGCTACCATAGCAATGGCAGAAGTGTTGCTGCAGAGCTGAATTTTGTGGCCTGAAAGTTCCATAGATAAAGGCATAATCAACATGTTTTTTTTCATGCTTCTGAAGGTTGCCACAACAAGATTTGATTGTACTTGTACTTTGCACTGATCATAACTGATTAATATTCCAGGGTCATTTTTGAAAATATATCCATGTATTAGAATGAACTACCGGATTATCTTTCAAAAAGCCAGTGTAAACAGTTCCAATCTATAGCATCGTAATCCCATTTTCAGTCCGGGGGCTGGGCTGGATTAGAAGTCAGGCAGGCAATCTTGGAAGAACTGAGAAGGCTGCTAGGTGTAAAGGCAGGCTGGGCAGCTGGCCTGCCTCAGGGATCTGCCATTGTGCCCGAAATTTAAAAATAATGATCAAAACATGAAACATTCCTCCAACACTCACCACCCCCCCAACACATCTCCCATGTCCCATCCTTGCTAACCCACGCCACCTCATGCCCTTTACCCAACCCATATCCCTTCATACTCTCCATGCCAACCTATGCCACTGTTCCCACATCCTAGAGCCCTCATACCCTCCCTGTCAACCTATGCCCTTCTACTCACTCCCATGGTAGTTTATAGTCTCAATACCAACCTAGTGCCAACCCATACACCCCCTCCCTCACCCTTCAATCTTACACCTTTATGCCAACTCACCCGGTATCCACCCTGGGAAGTTCACAGGGCCCATGCAGGAATGAGATTAAAATCAAGGTCTATTAAAAATGTTCTAAGAGTCAGCTACAGTCTTCATAACACTCATTTACTAAAAACCCATTTACTACAGTTACTTTCCTCCTGCTAAATAAATGTTAATAACAACAAACATTTCATACAAGTACATAATCTCAAAATAATATGCACTGGAATTTTAAAACAAAAACAGAAAAAGCTGGAAAAACTCAGCAGGGGCTGTTGCCAGACCTGTTGAGTTTTACCAGCGCTTTCTGTTTTTATTTCAGATTTCCAGCATCTGCAATATTTTGCTTTTACTTAAGCATTGGGATTCATTGCTTCACTTCAAAGAGGCTACAACCACTAGTTGTCAATCAAACTGAATTGACAGAAACCTGACTGTGATTATGGGTAGTTGTGAGATCAGTCATGTAGTACCAATCCATTAATGGGAACCCTCAGGTTTATGTCAATAGACAGAGTGAAATAGCATGCAATAATTTTTTTATAACACTCCAGACATTTATTTTACAATTTTGTGGGCAGGACATTTAAATGCCTTGACAGCTTGTTTTGACTGGTCCTCTTGGCAGGTGCTTACTATGGTTTTAGAATCGTAGAGGTTTACATGCAGGAATGATGGTTTTGATGGTTGGTTTTGACAGGTTTGTTGACAGTTCTAATGAGCCTGATAATAATTTTATGGGCTTTTTATGCACATTTGTGCTTGGCTCTAACAATTCCAAAGGCCATGTGATCTGCCCAAAGGTCATGTGACCACCACCAAATGAGCCCTGGGATCAAATCCTAATGGAGTATCTTAACCCTCCTGGCTATCTAAGCAAATTCACAAAGTTCAGACTTGCTTTTAACTGGTCTAATCTGCACACGATAGGTTTCATACAAGACTACTAAAATTCCATTTGAGTGGAAATAGCTGAGGATTTAAATGGCCAACTGCCCTCATGTCATGATTCGGGGCTCACGATTTTCAGCCGCTCCGCCATGACAAAGAAGCTCTCTGTTGAGGCAAAAATCTGGTCCTCAGTCTCACCAATGGCCCCAACCAGGCAGCATATGAGAAAAGAAGTTGCTGGGTCACGCAAAGTTTCTCTTAAGTGTGGAAACATGTGGCAACATCTTAGTAGGCTGTCTTGCGAAGCATCTTTATGGCTCTTCGGAGAATACAATGCAGTTTGCCAAATGTTTTTAATCCATAAAGTTTCTGGCAAACTAATGTTCTCCATGTGTACGTTGTCAAATCAAAGTGTTAGCCTTGTACAAATTAAATATAGCAGGCAACAAATAAGAAATACAAAGTACCATATCAGCATCAGGTTTGTTACGATTGCACATAAATAGACTCATAATATGCAGCTGTCATGAATATGTTCCTTTTCTCAACATATCCTTGCTTGCATTATAAGACTGTATTTAAACAAGAAGTAGTGTATGTGACCATGAGGTGGTCAAAGCTGGAACCATTAATTCCTTATGACAAAAGTGTCATGCATGTTATGAGTGTTAAGGCAATATGGAGAATGAAGAAAAGTCCTCCTTGAAGTTCATGGTTAATAGCTCTTTTTATTCAGTCATTTACACATAAGGAAACAGGGCAACACACGACAAACATTATTTTGACATGTGAAGCAATGTTTCAATGTGAGTCTTATTGCAAGCATTGCAAGGTATGCCCTTCTGCTCTTTAGGTTTAAAAACACAGCGATAGATACTACAGATTGCAAGTCTCCGAACAGATTGCCTGTCAACTTGGTGGAATTTGCAGTGGATCTCAAGAGGCCTATTTCAAGAACGAATGAACCTTTTAACAAGAATTTGCTCTCACTGCTGCCAGGTTGGTTTGGTTATTGCTGCAAAGTGAAGATTCTCATCCTTATTCTCCGATGCCTCCCTGAAGATATTATTGGAAAAGGCAAGAAGAAACATTCTGAGTCAAATTTCATTGGTATTTCCATAAGCAGATCCAATGTCTTCAATAATTGGGAGTTTACTTCCATTACTCAACACCTAGACATATGATAGTGTGATCCAGGAGAAAGGAAAGTATTACATGGAGATCATCTTGCCATTCAAAACCTTGTTAGTCTTGTCAGGTGATTGACGTGATTCCTATATTAAATCTAGGTCGTGGTGATGACCTTTGAATTGATCATCTCTGCCATTTGTCTATGGGGCTGGTTTGATCAATATTTCAGAAATCTTTCTTATACAGCTGAGAAACAGAATGCTTCTTAATGCCCTCAACTCTTCCAATAATATCGAGAGAGAGGTGTCGAGAACATGGGTACGAATCTTCACCTTCCAGAAGTAGCAAAGCCCAAACCAATCTGGTGGCAGCGAGTGCAAATTCTCTTTAAGTGGTGCATTCACACTTTATACAGGCCTCTTGAGGTCCATTGGAAATGTCACCAAAACAGGTTGTCTGTTCCCAGTGTATTGACATTGGTAGCTCACTAATAAAATGTAAATCAGTCACGGGAGTTAAAATAGCTATGGATCTTCAAATTCAGGCCAGTTTGCTGCTTAGTTCACACCTCCGGTTCACTCAAAAAACATTCCAAGTTAAAACCCGTGCTCTCCTCTGCCCTCCCTCGCTTACATCCAGGCGTTCATTTTGCAAATGAGTAACGGAAGATTCCATTTAACTCTATCCACTCCAAAACTTTCATCCAAAAAGAAATTCAATTTTTTCAGCTAAATTAAGCTGCTTATGAATTGTTTATCAAATATTATTGATTAATCAAGTAAGTGGCACATTTAAGGAACATAAAACCTGCAGCAGTAACAAGATGGAAACGGTAACAGTAGTAAAAGTGACTGAAGAAATGTTACAAAGTGCGTGGGCGTTTTTGTATGTGCACACACTAATTTTAATTATACTCTCCCTCCACCTC
Organism: Mustelus asterias; assembly: GCF_964213995.1. Taxonomy (NCBI): domain Eukaryota; kingdom Metazoa; phylum Chordata; class Chondrichthyes; order Carcharhiniformes; family Triakidae; genus Mustelus; species Mustelus asterias. The sequence continues at coordinate 22,143,560 of NC_135803.1, read as the reverse complement.
AAAATATAACTTATCTGGCACCAAAAACACTATACCTTGTAGGGTATAATCATCCAAAAAATCCTGGTAGGAATTCTTTTGTTCTCCAGGGTGCACGTTGCGAAATTCACTTCGAAGAGAAATTTTCCACCATCTCCAGATCACCTGTGGTTGGGTAGAATTACAAACTGTCACAACATAATCCACATACAAAAAGTTCACTTGTACTGTCGACCTGAATCTTGACATAGGGGAAGGCTCCCATACAAATTAGTGCACAAATTGAAAAAAATAAATGAGTATTAAATCCCAAAAAAGATATAATGAAAAATTCTTTGGAAGAGACATTTCATTTTACAACATCTCAAATATTCTCATTTCTTTTATAATAAAAATGGGGAGTGTAGCGGTATTGTCACTGGACTAGTAATCCAGAGGCCCATGATAATGCTCTGGGGATCTGGGTTTAAGTACCGCCATGGCAGATGGTGAAATTTGAATTCAATTAAATCAAATCTGGAATTAAAAGTTTAATGGTGACCATGAAAGTATTGCCAATTATAATAAAAACCCATCTGATTCACTAATGCCCTTAAGGGAGGGAAATCAGCCATCCTTACCTAGTCTGGCTTACATCTGACTCAGATACACATCAGTGTGGCTGACATTTAAATGCCCCCTGGAATGGTCTATCAAGTGTGATGTTTGCATCTAAAGTTTATGCTTTTGTAAAAGAATATTTTAATTAAAAATTGCTATATAAAACCTGCCAGTTGGGTCTGCTGGCGGTGGAGTTCCAGATGTATATCTCTTTGGTGTGGAAGAGAATAAAAGGGGCCTTCTTGTTTTGGCGGGTAGTTCAGTTCAGAGCAGATATGTGTGTTCATGCTTGTATTCCAAATTGTTTAGAAGTGACAAGACACCTCAAATGGTGATGAGAGTGGATCATCAGTATTAGGAGCTTTACAAGTTTTTGATCCAGCTACTTCGTAGTTTCTGTCAAGCAAATGGAACAATTTTTCGTTGCAAATGAGATTGAAGAGGAAAAGTAGGCCTTGTCATTTCTTAGTCATTGGAATGAAAAACATCACCTGACTGAGAAATCTCATTGCCTCTGACAAGCCACTAGCTAAAGCTTTAAAGAGCTTGTGGACATTTTGAAAAAGCACTTTGATCCCTGACCAGCAGTTATTATGTTTCGCCAAAGAGAACAGCATGAGGTGAGTCAATTTCTCAGTTCCTGGCTAAATTGAGAAAATTAGTAGAATGTTGTGACTTTATAGATTACCATAGAACCATAGAAAATTATAGCTCAGAAACAGGCCTTCTGGCCCTTCTTGTCTGTGCCGAACCATTTTTTGCCTAGTCCCACTGACCTGCACTTGGACCATATCCCTCCACACCCCTCTCATCCATGAACCCGTCCAAGTTTTTCTTAAATGTTAAAAGCATTTACCACTTTTTTAATGTACCAGGAAGAAGCTTTGTGTGGTTGCTTGGTTTATTGACTAAGAAGTCAAATAATTTAATATAGATTGTCAGCAGAGCAAGAGCTGACACTGAAGAAAGTATTTGAGATTGCGCAAAGCATAGAAATGGCAGAGAAACAAGCTGGTGATTTGAAAGCACATTCTAACAATGCCGAAGTTAAAATAGTAAAGTCAGGGAATATTTGTTTCCAAACCTGTTACTGCCTGTAAATGGAAAACTGCTGATTGTCGCCAGTATGGATAAAAGGGATACATAGTGCACATGTAGATCTAAGGCTGCTCATAGTAAAGCAGTACCGCCAGGGAAATGGCATCACGAAGAGCACACAGAAAAGTTTTGCATGAATATAAGCAGGTAATTGCAAAAGATGCTTTATTTGGAAACAAAATGCAAAAGTAATGAGAATCCAGACAAGACAGAAAGTGAAACTAACAGTGACAATGCAGACGAGAAACAGTAGTGCATTCTTGACGAAGGACTAAAAGTTGACATTGCCTTAAAAGGCAAAATGGAGGTTGACTGGAGCATCTGTTTCTCGGCCTTTTGGCTAAGATCAAGTGTAGTTATGCGGATGCTGCACTTGGTTGAGGTCATTGGGTTGCATTTAAGCTTCATTTTAATATGAAGCAATTTTTAAAAGCGGCATCTCGGCCTTTTGGCTAAGATGCAAATGAGATCAAGCCTTGGAGGAGGAATTCTCCGCCTACTCCAATCAGCTTGGCTCATGTAGATCAGGCCCAAGACAGGTAGAGGATTGCATGCCCTGTCTTGTCAGCTTGGATCGGAAATGTCTCAACTTGTTGAGACTCTGAATTGGACTTGATTTGATTGAATTGGAAAAGTATAAAAAAATTTTTAAATCTGTTTCTCGGCCTTTTGGCTAAGATCAAGTGTTGTGTCGACATGCTGTGCTTGGTTGAAGTCATTAGGTTACATTTTAGCTTCATTTGAAGCAATTTTTAAAAGTGGCATCTCGGCCTTTTGACTAAGATGCAAATGAGATCAAGCCTTGGAGGAGGAGCTGCTCCTACTCCAATCAGCTTGGACCATGTAGATCAAGCCCAAGACAGGAGGTGAGAACCCTGTCTTGTCAGCTTGGATCGGGAATGTCTCAACTTGTTGAGACTCTGAATTGGACTTGATTTGATTGAATTGGATTTTTAAAAATCTGTTTCTATTGCTTCAGAGAACATGGAAGAAAATTTTTAAGAGATGCCCACTGGAGGTAACCACTCCTCCATCTTCACATTTATTACTTGGAAAAATGTCACTTTAAGGTAAATATGGAGATCAGATAGCAAAGTTGCCACTTAAGGGCAGAAACTGGCTAAAAGAAATTCAGGTGGATTGGAATAAAATAAAGTGCATGGCAACATCATGTTGCAGTCCTTGTTAGACAAGCATGCTGATGTTCTCAAGGAAGGTCTTGCGGGGTACTAAAGACATAGAGCCAAACTAGCTGTGAAGGCTGAAGCTTCTTCAAGGTTCTTCAAACCATCTTCAGTTCCCTACTCAATGTGACAGAAAATTGAGCAGGAACTGGAACACTTTAAAACTTTCAGATAATTGAGAAAGTTGATGAAGCAGAGTGGGCAGCTCCCGTAGACCCAGTAGTCAAGGATAACAGGTCTATCAGAATATAGGATGACTGTAATATCACCATTAATCTTTTCCTGGAAATGCAGCAGTACCTGCTACTGAAAATTGAGGACCTGTTTGCTGCTCTGAATGGAGGTGAATTATTCACAAAGCTTGACCTATCACAGGCAATTTTACAAATGCAGCTAAGTGAGGATTCCAGGAAGTGTTTAACCATCAGCACACGTAGAGGTATGTACCAATACAAACAACTACCATTCAGAATTGTGTCAACACCAGCCTTATTCCAGTAGGCCATGGACAAAATAGTGCAGAACCTCCCTGGTGTAATCTGTTTCCAAGACAACATGCTCATCACCGGGTGAAACCTTTCAACTAATTCAGAGAATCTAGGCAGGGTCCTGTGTAGACTGGAAAAATACAGCATCAGCTGTAAGAAATCCAAATGCTCTTTCCTGAAGCCTTCCAGTGAGGTACCTGGAACATGTGATCAACAAAACTGACCATTCAACCTTACCCAGAAAGCTGGAGACATTGGGGAAAGCACCACAGCCCAAAAATGTTAAGGAGCTTTATTCATGTTAGGGGCTTGTGAATCACTAAGGCAAGTTAATTTCCAGTTTGGATACCAAGGCAGCCCCATTGAACAATCTATGGGAGAAAAATGGAACTAGTCACAAGCCTGTCAGGAAAGTTTCAAGGAACTTAAGAAAGAACTCACTTCTGCTGAAGTCCTGGCATCTTTCAATGAAAATTCACCTGCCAGCCTGGTTTGTGATGCATCTGGATATGGTGTTGGAGCTATCATCTCCCACACATTACCCAATGACAGTGAAAGATCCATTCTATACGCCTCATGTAAATTGTCCAAGGGAGAACAGAATTCTGCTCAAATTGAGAAGGAAACTCGTAGACTAATCTATGGAGTTAAGAAGTTCCAACAGTATTTGCATGGGTGTAAATTCAGGTTAAATACAGAGCACAAACCTTTCTTCTGGTTGCTTAGCCTAAAGTCACAAACCCCAACGCTTGCCTACAAAGTTAGGCACTGATCTAATCTGCTAGCGGTATGAAATTACATTTTGCGCGACCTGAGAATTATGGAAATGTGGACACATTTTCCAGACTTCTGTTTTACCTCAGCCCCACAACCTAAGTGAAATCAGTGCTTTCAATGTGAGCCAGATTGACATGTTATCTGTTAAAGCAGACCAAACTGCCTATCCAAAGGTCCTATTGGATGAGATCAGAGTAAGGACGGAAGTTTATTTTCTTGTCCGTGAGGGATGATTCCTAAAGACCAAGTAGTCCACCGGGCCTGGAGACATTGCTAAGATTGACTGCTTCAACACTGAGGACTTGGATTCAGTGCACAAACACTTTAACGGCCTCTAAATGATGATGAGGGTGAGTACAACTCTTCATTTCTAGGTTTCATTTCCATTGTAAATACACATGACTCTTCCTTGCCCCCTTTTCAGCAGCCAGTAATACAATTTTCTGCTCATTTATTAACCTTCACATAATCACCAACCCTTTCCAAGATTCCTCCCTCTCTTCACACTCTGGCTTTCTACTCAACAATTCCCCATCCTGATCAGCTTTTGCTTCTGCTTCTCGTTTCCCATGCAAGCAGCCCCACATCCCTGCACTCCGCTTTGTTGGAGACTCTCAGCCTCTCACTCTCTTCTTGCAGGATGCAACAGCACACAACATGAAAAGGAGGGGGAAGACAACCCAGGAAAAACCATCCATCAAAACAAATCTGCCCAAGAAAGAACAGCAAGTGCTCGAAATCATTGCTCCTCTAGTTAAGCTAGTAGAGGAGACTTTGATAGCTGAAACTTCTATAATTAGAGTCACTGACTACTCGTGGACCCCTTCATGTAACTCTGGAAAATGCACAATCACATAGCTTGACCTACATCAAAGTGCACTGCAAAGCATGTCATCTACTGCTGTCCAGCCTCTTAGTGCCTCCCTAACTCATGGCCCTTTTTCTCTCTCTTCCAGTTCTTTCTTAACACCTACATCCACACCTCAGAATAAAGGAAGGCTTTTGAAGAGGCACTGTCACAAGCTGCAATATTTCAAAGCTTCAGCGTGGCACCGGAGCGAGGCAACTTCTTGCAAGCTATGCCCAGCATGCCTTCTAATTCTATGCTTCTAAAACTTCATTTGAACTCTTTTAAACTCTCTAACTATGCTTTAATTCAATCTATTAAATGGACCTACCTCACACTGAGTTGATCCTTCTCTACACCCCTAGCTATGACTGTAACACTACATTTTGCACACTCTCCTTCCCGTCTCTATGAACAGTATGCTTTGTCTGTATAGCAAGCAAGAAACAATACTATTCGCTCTATACTAATACATGTGACAATAAATCAAATCTAAAAAAGAGATCAGAAATTAGGAGCAGGAGTAGGCCACTCAACCCTTCGAGCCTGCTCTGCCATTAAATATGATCTTTGCTCATCTGGTTGTAACCTCAACTCCACATTCCTGCTTTCCCCCAATAACTTTTCATCCCCTTGCTTATCAGGAATCTATCCATCTCTGCCTTTAAAAATATTCAAAGACTGTGCTTCCATTTCCTTTTCAGGAAGCGAGTTCCAAACACTCAAAACCCTCTGAAAGAAAAATATCCTTCTAATCTCGGTCTACAGTAGATGACCACTTACTTTTAAATGGTGACCCTTAGTTCTAGATTCTCCCACAAGGGGTAAGATCTTGTCCACATCCACCCTGTCAAGATCCCTCGGGATATCAAATGGCCTCTTGCATGTGATGAAACATCTAGCACTCATGAAAAGTCTGTCCATGAGTTTCACCATAACATCTGAAAGTAGGAGTCTGCTTCAAGCCTGTGAGCTGTCTCAAGGTATTATCAGGCTTATCTTGGAAAATGTGGTCTTCACGACGGGTGCTACAGCTAGATCCTAACAAGGCAATGTGCCTAGGGACAAGCTCAAAGGCTGAGCATGCAGACTCTGGGCTTCAACCAATGCTCTGCCATGGAGAAGCAGGTCAAAGGAATTTAGAGGTTTTGAGGACATTACTCATCTTCTGCATAACAGTGGATGTGTTGAGCCCCGGCCTCATATAGTGATATAGTAGCAACGATGCAGTTGCCCTCTCTCAGGATATCAGCACATCTACTTTCTTACCACTGACTCAACCAATGCTAGTCAGCATGCCAAAAGGTTAACCAGGCCAAACTGCCTTGGAAGCAGCTGAAGTGCTACAGCAATTGCCAGGCCTTTGGCCTGTTTAGCTGCAATGCGTTTTTCTGCTGGTCCATCTTCTTCTATTTCTCCCTTTAATTATGTATTTCATTTTTACTGTGCTTCCTCAATTTGCATTGCGAGGTGTGCAAACTGCAATGATGTGGCCCATTTTGTACAGACTATATAGTAGGGAGCCCCAAAGCTGATTAGTGCACTAGAAATTTTGCTTTGAAATGCTAATGGCATCCTCAGTGATATTCCTAGTGGTGCCATAGTTTTCACTGCAGCTGTGTTGCACAGGCATGGGGTGATTAGAGAAAGGCATCATCAGCTTGATGTGAGGATTATTCCTTGTTTCCTAGTCACCATGTTCTAAGGTTCCTAGATGGGTGAAAAATTGGGGAGATGGGTGAGTTTTGCAGCATTAATTAAGTATAGCAGCTGCCATGAAACTGATGCATTATCCTTCATTTATGATCACAAACTAACTAACACACAAGTTTCAAGCTTCTGCAGCAATGTAATCCATTAAGCCCTGGGAATGATTTGCAGCGAATGTTGCAAATCCCAGAGCACTCTCATTCTGGTTGTTGGCATCCACTACAAAGGCAGAGTATTGGTTTGCTTGGGAAGGAGTGGATTGGTGACCCTGATAAATGCACTGCAGAATTGGAGTTGAGAACATGTCCCCACGCAACAACCTGTGATGAAAAAGCTAAGGACAACAGTGATTTTGACAGCCACTAGAAAATTGTGACCCCGCTCCCAAAGATCTTGCTCCAACAGTTAACCTGATAAGTACGGGATCCTTCTGTCTTGTCACCAGAATAATTCTATCTCCTTTAGACCCTATAGGCTGGTAAGGGCTTCTGACAGCAGACCCCCTCAATTGCTATCTTCCAACAGGGCCACCTGCTGCTTATTCTGATCCTTTAGCCTACTGCTTCTCCTCTTCCTCGAACTGTTCGCTCATCAAAGAGAGAAGCAAAAAGAGCATCCAAGCTAAGCAGTGCATACTTAATGAAAGTAGGTAAGATGGGAGTGTGCGGGCATCTGAAAGAAACGTAAGAGAAGCTCAGGTCAGCACACAATGGTACACTGATCCATATGATCCACGTGCCTTTACATTCCACCCGCAGTCATGCTATTCAATATGAGGCCAATTCTACCAACTAGTTAAAATTCATGCCATCATCACTCCCCTATCTGAATTTACTGTGAGTCAATTTCAGGCATTTTAACCACTGACCACACCACCCCCCTGTCACCCTATCCCATGGGCTGCCTGAGTCTGCCTGCAATTGCACAGGCCTGACGGCTCTCTCTCTGTCAGACCTCTGCTACTAATAATGCCCGTGTGCAGCACTCGAGGTCTGCACATGCACAATACCTCCCTCTACAGGCTGTCTGGTGAGCTAAGCCACGCCCACAGTTTCTGGCCCGAGAGACTGACTGGTCCAAAATTTCAGAGACAGGGTGCATAAGATTGGGTGTGAAAACTCACCCAAAAAGCAGATCGGCAACTCTCCCATTTTCAGACCAGCTGGACACTTAGAAAAAATCTGGTAAAATTCCACCCATTATTCTCCCTTCAAAGAAAGACCGAACCATGTGCCATTTCTTTTTGTGAACATGACAGAATTATGCAATTCTATGTTTGTTTCTGAAATATCCTTACAACCTACAGTAGCCATGTCAGAATCAGAGACAGTCCTCACGAAAGCCCTCTATTTCAATTGCCCCTCTAATTCGACATTTTTCCATCTGAGTGTTGCAGAGGAGAGCTTTGGTTTCCAAGGAACCATCTGTCAAATCTGCCTTCTCCTTTAAACAAAGAAGGCATAGAAGACTACTTTAAATAAGTGAATTATTGTTGCCTGAGAATTATGTAATAACTTGCATGATCCTTCAATGCTGGTCACAGAGCTACAGTGCAACACCTTGTGGTTTACGATTGCCACCGAGTCTGGTGCAAGGCCCTGGATGGCCTTAATTCCTTCCTGAGCTTTAGTGAATTCTGGATTATAGATTTGCAATGCCCTCTCATATTGCTTTTTTTTCTGGATAACTGATATTTAATTGCTTTGGTGAACCAAGTATCAGTTGCTTGTATTATGAAGAACGTGCTGGACATTTAGGACTGACATATCACATATGTCCCTTCTGCTAAATTGAATGCATCAAAGTTTAGAATAATGGTTATCCTCACTGCCATTGGCAGGTTCATAGTCATACAGTACAGAGGGAGCCCCTTCAACCCATCGAGTTTGCATTGATTAAAAACTACACTAATCCCACTTTCCAGCTCTTAGCCCATAGCCTTGAATGTTATGATATTTCAAGTGCTCGTCCACATACCTTTTAAAGGTTGAGGTTTTCTGCCTCTCCTAACCTCCCAGGCGATGCATTACAGACTGCCACCACCCTCTAGCTGAAAGTAAATTTCCTCAAATCCTCTCTGAATCTCTTGCCCCTCACCTGAAAATTATACCCCCTCATTATTAGTCCTTCAACTAAGGGAAATTGCTGCTTCCAACCACCCTGTCCATACCCCTCATAATCTTAAGCACCTCAATCTGGTTCCCCCCTCCGCTTCCTCTGCTCTAAAGAAACCAACCTGAGCCTATCCAGCCCCTCTTCATAGCTCAAATGCTCCATCCCAGGCAACATCCTGATGAATATTCTCTGCACCCTCTCCAGTGCAATCACATCCTTCCTATAATGAAGCGACCAGAACTGCACACATCTTGGGCCTTCTTGAGACTGCTAGTCTTTTGCCTCTGAGTTGCTAAAATCCTGCATGGTCTGATGAAGCCAGGTGGGCTGGGGAGAGCGATACGAGTGTGATGGGCTGGTATTTAAATATAACTCCTGGGCCTTTGAACCTGTCAGCTGACAGCGGGTGGACTAATCAGCTGCAGGCCTGTCAGGAGATTTGGAGAGGGTTGCAGTGTGCATAATTAATGAAGTTCCAAGTGTAGTATCTGATGTGGGAACCCACTATCCTGGCCAGCAGGAAAGGTGGCACCAGAGCTGCCTGCCACTGCACAGTTTCAAAAACGGAGAATTCCACCATTTCTGATCACCCTTCGGTTAAAAGGGTCATTTAAGAGACTTTTGGATAAGTTCATGGAAATTAGTAAGATAGAGGGTTATAGGTAAGCCTGGTAGGTAGGGACATGTTCAGCATAACTTGTGGGCCGAAGGGCCTGTTTGTGCTGTAGCTTTTCTATGTTCTAATATCTTCTCCTTTGGCTCAGTGCCCTTTTCTTAAATTTTATGTGAAACGCCTTAACTGTTCTCCATTGTGGATGCTAAATAAATGCGAGCTGTAGAATTGTGCAGGCCTTTAGTTCTTCAAATAAAGGCCCCTTCTATATATTCAGTAATGAATGTTGTAATAAAGACAATAATAAGACATTTGTTCGAGATCAATCAATTAAAAGACTATTGTGATTGTAAACTTTGTGAGAAAGAACAAGTAGGATTTGTGTACACTTAAAGTAAGCAGGCATCATCAAATCTGTAATTCTCAAGTGCTATTGTGGAAGTGGTATTTGTGAAATAATGAGATGTGTCAGTTTCAGTCAGATATATACAGAGGAACATTCATTTTGTGGTCCCTATCAGGTTTTGCATAGTCAGCGAATACTTCTGCAATGCAACATCTAACTTCCTGCCACCAGATTTCCAGAGCTTGTGTTGAACAGCAATGAGGGAAGGTGTAGCAACATGCCAAGAAGGAGGTATATACAAATCTATCTATTAAATAGCTAAAACTGGTCCCAAAAAGCTCACCATTCAAAAACAATCTTGAATATTATGTTGTACGACATCCATGCCTCTCTCCACTGTTGATCCACCCGACAACAACACTCATCAGTGCATTTTATTAGCAGCATCCCTTATTCTCATATTCAACAACCTTCTTTTGCTCCTACACTTGTGCTATCACACAATGTTGTCCTCACATCCAGTATCCTCTCCTAGTGTTCCCACATTTTGGGATCTGTCTTCTACACCTACCAGACCTTGACTCTCAATACTTCCAAATATGAGAGCTACCCCTCCCAATGCTACAGCATCTCCCAACCTCCATCCTAGTTCTCAGAGATCCTGTTGCCACCTCCTTACTCCCACATTTTGGAACCGCTGCTCCAAGACCCCAGGTTCCCTTCCTCCAATATTAAAATTCATACAGTATGCCTTAACTTCCCGATACTGCTATGCATAGTTCCTATAACTGTGTCCTACCTACCTGCAATTTGGTACATCTTCCCTCCCATCTTCCTCTGTAACCTGTGCCTTAAAAAAAGTTAGAGATAGTTTAACAATATAGTTAATGTTATCTCTTAACAGTCAAGAATATGGATGTATGTCTACAATCCAATTATGCACATAAATTGATATCATAAGCCAACTGATGAAATGTTACATAACATGACATTTTACTAACTCAGTGAGCAATGGTACAGATCATATGTATTTAAAAAAATTAAACAATTCTGTCACAGTTAGATATAAATGTCTGTGGTTGTGAACAAGGTATTACAACTGAAGAGGTAGAGGGATTAACAAATCAAAACCACCAACATGGTTTGAAAAACTACCAACTAACAGTGCAGCCCTGGCACCATTCAGAGATTATGTTATCGGGTCCAAGCCGTGTTAAATTCACACATTGACTTGTCACATGTGCGAAAAGGGATTGAATAATAAGGTCTGAGCCATCCTTAGCAAGCTCCCAGTATTGCTGTAAGGTACGACCAATGTTTAAAAAAACCATAAATGGAACAAACAGCAAAATCTACCAAGAAGAATGAAATTGTTCTGAATATTTTTGAAAATCCTTTCAGTTGCGCTCTTGCTTTCTTCATTATGCTGAGGACTTAGTAATGGAAATATACATTGGAAGACAACAAAAGCATATCAATGGATAAGCCCCATAAGTGGGCATGAACTTTCCTCTATTCTTTGTGCTACAGTTAGAATATTAAATTTATGCTGCTCGCTGATTTTGCATTGCCAGTTTGATTTCTACATCCAGCCAGTGCTACCTGTACTGTTCACTGGCTTCATGCAACATGCATCAGCAAGGGACCAGATATTGCAAGTGGCTACTCAAATGTAACCTGCATCTTTTAAATGATAGGCATGCTAAGGTTGCTAGAAGCTGTGTCAGGAAATGAATTGGTTTAATTACTTTTTACTTTCTCATCTCCTCCCACAAGAATCCAAATCATGCCCCTTTTTATTACAAATATCCAAGAACTAGAGGCTTCCCAATCAGATGAAGAAAAGGAAGATGTTGAAGATCGAGAAACCTCACTCGATCTTACTCTAAGTCACCAGTTCAAAGACTCACATTAAAAGCTAAGGTAGAAGAGGGATCTGCACATGGTGAGACACCAGCACAAATGCAGTGGAATGCGTGAAAGGTTGCCATGGGTGTCAGCTCAACAGAAGGCAAATTCACACACAAAAGTTCTTACAGCAAATTCAGATGATCCAGGTACCATCTCGGGAGTGTGACAGAGACTATGTAGAACAGGAATCTGCTGTCTCAGGATGAGTACTCCTGGTCCAACTCGTACCTCTGCACCAGTGCCTTGATGTTGCTTGCCAGCCAGCTAACATTGCTGCAGCTCAGGCTGAGGTGGTACAATCTGAAGCTCTACAATGGAGATATCACCCTGAATTTCATGCTCAATCTCTTGCAAACTGAAGACATTTCATGGACTGGTCATCATTGAAATTCAGATAAGAGAATTGCTCCTTAAAGATGCTCATAGGGTATGGTCCCCGCTAAATGCCCTTTTCCATCTCATCCCTCATCTCAGTTTGTTCTGCTACAAATGACCTCTCTCCATTCTTTCAATCATGCTAAATTCCCAGACAAAATGGCAGCAGTGCTTCAAATCAGCATTACATGCTCATTCACATCAAGATCATTCTGCTTTGCATACTCCCAGCAGTCATTAGGTGTTGGCACACAACAAATATATGAATTAGAATCAGGAGTAGGCCATTCAGCCCCTTGAGCCTGCTCCACATTCAATAGGATCATGATGGATCCGATTGCGGCCTCTACTCTACATTCCGCCTTCCCCTCCCTTATTGGTCAAGAATCTATCTATCTCTGTCTTATAAACATACATTGACCCTAACTCCACCACTTTGAGGAAGAGAGTTCCAAAGATTCCCTGAGTCAAAAATTTCTGATCTCTGTCTTAAATGGGACATGATGTGGAGATGCCGGCGTTGGACTGGGGTAAGCACAGTAAGAAGTCTCACAACACTAGGTTAAAGTCCAACAGGTTTATTTGGTAGCAAATACCATAAGCTTTCGGAGCACAGCTCCTTCGTCAGATGGGGTGGAAATCTGTTCTCCAACAGTGCACAGACACAGAAATCAAGTTACAGAATACTAATTAGTATTCTGTAACTTGATTTCTGTGTCTGTGCACTGTTGGAGAACAGATTTCTATTCTGTAACTTGATTTCTGTGTCTGTGCACTGTTGGAGAACAGATTTCCACCCCATCTGACGAAGGAGCTGTTTTCCGAAAGCTTATGGTATTTGCTACCAAATAAACCTGTTGGACTTTAACCTGGTGTTGTGAGACTTCTTAAATGGGACAGCCCTTATTTTTAAACCGCATTCCCTAGTTCTAATCTTTCCCACAAAGGGAAACATCCTTTTGCATCCACCCTGTCAGATTCCCTCAGAATCTTATACATTTCAATAAGATCACCTTTTAATTTTCTAAACTCCAATCAATAAACACCCAGCCTATCCAATCTTTTCTCGTAAGATAACCTCCTCTTCCCAGATTTAGTTGAGTAAACCCCCTCTGAACTGGTTCTCGCGCATTTATTTATTTTCTTAAATATGGATGCACAGTACTCTAGATGTGGTCTCATCAACACCCTGAACAACTGTAGTAGTAATATCCCTACTTTTATATTCCATTCTCTTTGCAATAAACAACAATGTTCCATTTGCGTTCCAAATAGCTTGCTGTTCTTACACGCTAACTTTTCAGGTGCCAAGACACCCAGATCCCAATGTACCTCAGTTCTGCAAACTCTCTCCATTTAAATAATATATTGCTTTTCTATTCTTCCTGCCAAAGTGGACAAGTTCACATTTTCCCACATTATACTCCATAATGCCAGATTTTTGTCCACTCACTTAACATATCTATGTCCCTTTGCAAAATCCTTATGTCCTCTTCACAACTTATTTTCCTACATATCTTTGTGTCATTGGCAAATTTAGCAACCACACATTCAATTCCTTTATCAAAGTCATTGATATAAACTGTAAATAGTTGAGGCCCCAACACCGATCCCCATGGCATTCCACTTGTCACATTTTGCCAATGCAAAAAAGTAAGAAATCTGCTGTCCTTCCCTGGTCTGGCTGACATGTGACTCCAGAGCCACAGCAATGCGGTTAACTCTTAACTGCCCTCTTTTCTATGGCAACTAGAGATGGGCAATAAATGCTGGTCAGCCAGCGACGCTCACGTCCCACAAATGAATAAAAAAATATTCATACAAATGGTTCAAATTATCAAGCATTGCAATTGTTGTAGTCAATGTCTCCTCTCATACGGATAAAGAAAGGATATCAGTAAAACCAGGGGATCTCAGAATAAAACCATGAGCACATGGCCCCAGGGTGCATGCCGTCCTCCACCAGATAACGGACAGAGCTATACAATATACACGATCCCTTATGTGGTAATGTGCAACCAACTGGGGCCTAACTTATCACCCCAGGACCTCCAAGCAATGAAAGGATAATCCAGAAAAAGGGGAACACCAGGATACCGCCATCGGTACAAGGCGTGCCATGACAGTGTACGCTTTCGTATACAGGAACCAGTATACCAAGGATTCATACACCTTGCCTAGGCTAGCAACATTACAAACCTCCCTCCTCTCCAGCCATATGACAGACTCTGAGCAGGCTCCCCGTCATCGGAAAACTTTAACCATTTTCCATCAAGGAAACCCTACCGACGAGGAGAATAATAATAATCAAGACCCATCTATAGGGTATCTCGAGGAGAGAAATGACTCTCCTCCTCCTAACAAGATAAGGAAACCCTCCAGGATCAATTATAATAAATCAGAGTCTATATCAGCACCGCACATATCCCAGGTAAGGAAAGGAATCCCAAAAAAGAGGTAAGCATCAGGATTATCCAATAGACACCAGAAACAGTCTTTCAGCCATACTTTTGCAGGAAGGATACCAAGAACAGAATGGCAAAACGTCAAGAAACAGGACACTGCCCTCCCAGGGAAGCCCAAACCTCAAGAAGGTGGACAGATTGGAAGTCTCCATATAAGACCACTTGGAGGAGAGGACCTATTTCTCCACCCAGCCTAATCTCCAACTGAAGAGAGACTCCAACAATACTGAATGAAAGCACCCAGACTTGCACTCAGGCATCATAACCAACAGGATACTACAACCAACTCAGCATGCTCCCTAATAGAAAGAAGGAAACTTAAAAACGATCCTCAAACAAGGAAATATCTCCGTATTGCAAACACTGAAACCTAAGATCAAGATTTAGCACTTGACACAGGGCCAGGAGCAGGATAGGCAGACTGTCCCACCTACCTCACTCCCTGGTACCAATCAGCAAAACCAAGATTGAATACAAACAGCAATGCACATTAGACAATGGCCTCCCTTGTTCCACACTGGTGGACGAACACCATCAAAAAGAAAAAATAGACAACCTTAATTTTCGCAGCATAACAAGCGATAAATTCCTCTGTGCTATCATACAGCCTTGTCACGATAAAAGACAATATCAGGATTAAAATCACAGGGGAACAATATTCAGGATTACTGATGAAATTGAGGATAATATGACCATCCACAGTGTTTGAAAAGGCCAAAGCCATGACAGAACATTGAGCAACATCCAGGATCTACTCCAAAATTCAGCCAGGGTCTTCCAGGAACACAGCACAGATTATAGAAATCACATTGATAATTATGGATTGTGCATCAGAACAAAAACGGATTAAAAAATGAATAGCGACAGATCTTGTGAGAAAGCTGCCATTTCTGCATTTACATCATGCAACCCCAGGTCATGGATGGGCTTTTAATGAAATAAGGTCTCACCCAGAGTCTAAACCAGAGGTTTTAGTTGGAAAACTCAATGTCAAATCATGCACAAAAAGCAAAAGAAAGTGGAACAAAATGGCATTAAAAGATCTAGAGTTAAAGGATGCAGAAATAAAAAATAAAAAGAATATATTTTTAAAACTCTCACAATAAGTGAAATCTGAGATTCCACACTTTTCTTAATATTCTTTGGTGTCCAATTATTTTTGCTTTATGGAGTCAGTATCCCACACTACATGTTAAGCAACGAGACAAACCTAAATTTAATCCCTAAATTTAGCTCTCCAAATTGTATTGCCTCTCCCAATTGAGATAATTTGAGTTTACCAACCAACACTCAGTCAAGCAGTGTGAATGAATTATTCTTTCTTGGCAAATCATTAAAGAAAGCAGACATCAAGTCTTACACTAACAATTATTTATGGACTACAGATAATAATTATTAAAAATAAACATGGAGTATACAAACAATTAATAGATAGATTAGACAGGGAATACCCAGCAATCGATTAACAAATAATTAATAGATCTAGTAGCATTTGTGGAGAGAGTAGAGGAGTTAACATTTCAGGTCTGTTTGTTACCTGTATAGCAATTGAATATCTAATTTTATTCAGGTGGTGGGCAGTAACAGGAGATTCACATGAGTTCCTATATATAGGATAACTCTGGGCTGGACTTTATGTTCTGACACCAGCCATATGTAAAATAGGGCAGGTGCCAACTCCATTACTGTTCCACCCAGCCCTGAGCTTGCGCCTATAATATGGGGATGGGCAAATGCCAAAATAGGCAGCCCCACATTGCCCCCAGAATAAATGTTAGATGTCAACCAACCCATGTTAAGCAGTGTTGTCCACAGCAATAGCATGCTGTGGACAATATGAAGGAGGTGACAGCCGGACTTTTGCCCTTCAATGAGAGGAAATCCCACCCTTAGCAGCTGACAACCAACTTGATAGGCCGGCAGCTTTGGCAATCCTAACAGCCATGATGTGGAGATGCCGGCGTTGGACTGGGGTAAACACAGTAAGAAGTCTCACAACACCAGGTTAAAGTCCAACAAATTTATTTGGTAGCAAAAGCCACTAGCTTTCGGAGCGCTGCTCCTTCGTTAGGTAAGTGGGAGTTCTGTTCACAAACAGGGCATATAAAGACACAAACTCAATTTACAAAATTATGGTTGGAATGCGAGTCTTTCCAGGTAATAAGTCTTAATGGTACAGACAACGTGAGTGGAGAGAGGGCCAAGCACAGGTTAAAGAGATGTGTATTGTCTCCATGATGTGGAGATGCCGGCGTTGGACTGGGGTAAACACAGTAAGAGTTTTAACAACACCAGGTTAAAGTCCAACAGGTTTATTTGGTAGCAAATTCCATTTGCTACCAAATAAATCTGTTGGACTTTAACCTGGTGTTGTTAAAACTCTTACTATTGTCTCCAGCCAGGAGACATTCCTAACAGCGCCAGAACTCAATAGTAGCCACTGCTGGGACAGCAAGCAGGCCAACGGATGAAGGCAGCCATGACCTCTGGATTGAGGTGAGTCCTTGGTTTTGTATGTGGAAGGTTCAGGAAGCCGAGGGAGGAGAATGAGGGATGAGGTTGGGAGGCAGGTGGGAAGGGGGAGGGTGTTGGGAGAGATTTGTCACCCTGATGTAGATGGGACAGCACTCAAAGGCCATACCCTCTTTCTTCTTTGAAGCAGTTTGCTTAAAGATAAGCCTACCCATGCTAGGGTCAATAATCTCAACTGACCATTAATTATTTATTCAAAAATGGCTGGCAGGCTGTCGATTTTGGTGACTGTCCACCTACCATATTATAGGGGAAACCTCGGGATGGGTGGGAGGTTGATGGGCTTACCTCCCCTCGTATTTTATGTGCCTTCATGTGTGTGTGTGTGTGTGTGTGGGGGGGGGGGGGGCTGTAAAATCCAGCCAATTTTTCAACTTTTGCGTTTTACAAATTGTACACTTTGTATAATACTCGGGCATAATACATAGCAACCGCTTTGGCAGATTCGGAAGAGGATGTGCAATGCATTAGGGGCATCTAAAGTGAATTTTCACCCTATGGGTAAATGTTTGACCCATTCAACGCTTTCACATGACCAGGGTTCAGAATTCCAATGTGTAAATGTATAATTAATTCATAGGACAACAACCCATGGTTTTAGTTCCAATACCCTCATTTTGTTTTTTTTTCACAGCCATATGCTACTAACCTCATTCTGGCGAGTCAATGCAACATTGTCAAAGCAGTCATGACAATACATATATATATTCTAACTGTTAACATTGTACTTCTCCAGGTCAAATCAGAATGGATACTATTTTATTCTGATAATGGACACTTTAGTTTTAATTTGCAAGTTAACAATGCCCATTTTTAAAAATAGGTTTACAAAGCTGTCTTCATTAAGCTACAAATTTAAAAGAATTGTTGTCACACCTGACCTTTAGATGTCTTATCCTCCCACCAAATGATTTTCCATACTTCCTTTCTCTGTGCTCATGTTCAAGGAGAAAAGTTGAAAGAAAAAAGGGTGCAGGGTAGAATTTGCCTACTTGCAAATACAGCAAAATATTTACTTGAGGGCTGTCAGCATTCGTGGAACCTTAAGCAGCATGAGACATTGCTTTCAGGAGCAACGGGAAGAAAGTGAAAGAAAATATAGTTAATTTACATAGTATCAGCTAGTTTCAATTACTGTTTATTCCACGAACCTAATAATATTTATATGGGTGAGGCAAGGAGGGGGAATTCTTCCAAATTTAGCTTTGCTTGAGGCCTGGTAAATATTTTCTCAACCGGTGATCAAATTTGCCATTAATATACCCCACATGCACTGAAATTATCCAACCTCCTTTTGAAGGCATGGGATCACAGTCCAAATCGATTTTCATGTTCTCTTCATGTGGAACAGCTATATAATAAGTAGTAACTTTCGGCATTGCCATCAGTTTGGGGCAGATGGGAGATTGCAGGGACATTGCATGCACTGGCAATGCAGTTTTAAAAAAGTGATTAAAATATTTGAAGTCAAGTCCAATCAATTGATGGTGAAGTGGGAAACATTTGAAGTTACATTCATACATGAAACAAATTATGGAACTACTACATGGTGAAGAGACAAATTACCAAATCTACTTGCCATATATCCAAAATGACCTACGTAAAGGAAGGGGGCTTCACTTTACGAAGGAGAAAAAGTAATGTCAATTTTTAAAAATAAATGTTAAAATGCATGCATTATGCAGAGTGTAGGAAATAAACACGGAGATGTGGAAGCAATTCTTTTATGAGTGAGATTTACTTTTAATAGCATCAAGAGAAACAAAGTTTCAATCTAAGGAAGAATGGAAAATAAACACATGAGAATATTGAGGAATTTTAGAATAGAAAGAAAAGAAGGTGGAATGACAATATTGGCCAAAAGAGGGGACACATTCTGTACAGGGTCGATGTCGCTAAGTATAGAGCACTAAGTCGCATTGTCAAAGCTCAGTGATTAAGAAATACTTTTTTATATTTGTTTGATGTTGTACAAAAGAATTTGAAGAGGAACTCTGCTGTTAGATTGGAGGAACGTTTAGGGATAAGAAAATTATTGTGCTGAGATAAAAGCAAAATGCAGTGCATGTTGGAAATCGGAAATAAAAACAGAACGGTTCTGAAGAGTCCGAGTGGACTCAAAACTTTAACTCTGTTTCTCTCTCCACAGGTGC
Source organism: Mustelus asterias (assembly GCF_964213995.1). Classification (NCBI taxonomy): domain Eukaryota; kingdom Metazoa; phylum Chordata; class Chondrichthyes; order Carcharhiniformes; family Triakidae; genus Mustelus; species Mustelus asterias. The sequence goes on along the minus strand of NC_135803.1, from coordinate 22,124,367 downwards.
TGCAAGACCTGCTGAGTTTTCCCAAAATTTTCTGTTCTTTTATTGTTCTGGAATATTTTAATTAGCCACTTATCAATTGGGAAAGATATGAGGAAATTTGGATTGTATTCTGTAAAAGACTCCTTCCATTAGCCACTACATGCAAAGCGATATATTTTGGTTAACAAGCATGAGCAATTATATTCTGAATGAAAGTAGGCTCAGTGCTGTCGAAAAACTATGGGATTGGAGCTAGAAAATTTGCTGGATGTTAAAAGTTCAGGTTGATAAGACCATAAAGATGAAATCATTGAAATTTATGTCACAGAAGGAGGCCATTCGGCCCATTGTGTTTGTGCCATCCAGTCTGATCCCATTTTCCAGCTCTTAGTCTGTATCCCAGAAGTTACGGTACTTACAAGTGTGTATCCAAGTACTTTTTAAATGCAATAAGGGATTCTGCCTCGGCCATCCTTTCAAGCAGTGAGTTCCAGACCCACACCATCCTCTGGGTGAAAATAATTTCCCTTCAAATCCTTTGTAACCCTCCTGCCAATTACTTTAAACCTATGCCCGGTGGTTATTGATCTCTCTGCTAGGTTCTTCCTATCCACTCCAACCAGGCACTCCATAATGTTATACAGCTCAATTCAATCTCTCTTCACCAGCCTATCCAATCTTTTTTCTGATCAAAAATTCTTCACTCCTAACAATAAATCTCCTCTTGTGCAATCAGATTTTTCTTATAACGTGATGACCAGAACTGTAGGCAGTGCTCTTCGTTGTGACCTACCTAGTGTTTTATATTGTCCTAGTCTAACCTCCCTGCTCTTAGTTACAACTGCTTTCTTAACTATCTTGTCTAACCTTCCTGCTATCTTCAGGGATTATGCATTTAAGTCCCACTGTTTCATTACACTTTTTGGAATCCTACAATTTGTGTATTTCCTGCTAAACTCCATTTGCCACTTTAATGTCTATTTGACCAGTCCATTGATATCTTCCAGCAGTCCACTGCTTTCTTCCACACTATCAGCCACAGACTGTTATTTATATCGTCTGCGAACTTCTTAATCATACTCCCTACATGCAAGTACAAATCAATGATTATAATACAGTGGAAAGCAGGGCACCAAGTACTGGGCACTGCAGACCTTCAAATCAGAAAACACCTAGCGCCATTATTCTTTGCTTCCTGCCAGAGACCATTTTGGATCAGACTTGCTATTTCCCTTGGATTCCATGGGTTTCTACTTTTCTGACAAGTTGTTCATCTGGGACCTTGTCATATACCCTGCAAAATTCCAAGTAGATTACATCAAATCCTCCTCAATGCTCCTGTTGATGTATCTTGTAAATGGTACACACTGTGCCACTGTGTCAGTGGCAAAGTGGATGTCAAAGGTGGTGTATGCGGTACCAAACAAGCAGACTCCCTTGTCCTGGGTAGTGTTGGATTTTTTCAGTATTGATGGAGCTGCAGTCATCCAGACAAGTGGAGAGTATTCCATCACTCTCCTGATTTGTACCATGTAAATGGTGGACAGGCTTTGGGGTGTCAGGAGGTGAGTTACTTGCACAGAATTTCCAGCCTCTGACCTGCTCTTGTAGCCACAGTATTTATATGGCTAGTCCAGTTCAGTTTCTGGTCAATGGTAACCCCCAGGATGCTGATGGTTGGGGATTCACTGATGGTAATGCCATTGAAGGGCAGATGGTTAGATTTTCTCTTTGGAGATGATCATTGCCCAGCACTTGTGACTTGAATGTTCCTTGGCACTAATCAGCTCAACCCTGGATGTTGTCCTGAATGTTCATATTAATATTACGGTGATATTCAAAGTTTTTTAAAATTCATTCCGTGGGACACGGAAGTCGCTGGCTGGGCCAGCATTTATTGCCATCCCTAGTTGCCCTTGGAGGGGCACAAGACATCACCTTGATGTGGAAGTCGCTTTCATGTACTGATATGAATTGGAACTTTGAGTTGCTATGCATAAAGTAGTGAAAACGCTGACAAACTTAATTGAGGGAAGGGGAAGATGTACAAAGAATGTTTATGGAATGAACCAGCCTATCAAATTAATGTATCACAAAGGTGATACATCAATTTGACTTGGTAGTCACAAGAAAACTTGCTGTGAGAGTGGCACAAGTGTCTTGTAGCAAGGAAGGAGCTGTCCTCATTGTCTTCAAGTTGGTGGCCCTTCTCCAGGGTTCCACGTATCAGCTGTGGCTCAGTTGGCAGCACTCTCACCCTTGAGTCATTTGGTTTTAGATTAAAGTCCCAACACAGGACTTGAGAAAATAAATAAGGCTGATGCTCCAGTGCGGTACTGAGGCAGTGTTGCACTGTCAGAGGTGCCATCTTTCGAATAAGATGTTAAATTGAGATCAAGTGTCACTATTTTGAAGAGCCAGTGTCCTGACCAACATTTATCCCCCAATCAAAGACACAAAAAACAAATGATTTGGTCATTATCCCACTGATGTTTGTGGAGCTTGCTTTGTGCAAAACGGATCCTACATTGCAACAGTGACAGCATTTCAAATGTCCTTCATTCACTCCCTAAAGCACTTCAAGAAGCCCAGCAGCTGTCTATATAAATGGAGGTCTTTCTTTAAAATTAGGGCTTTTTGTAGGGCCAAGTGCTACAGCATGCAGCCATGATGTTGCTGAGCAACTTAATTTTAAAGTTTATTTATTAGTGTCACAAGTAAGCTTACATTGTTGTCACCCTAACAGATGTTCATAAAAGCATCTAACATGTGCTTTCAACATTCCGTGGTCCATTCAATTATTACTCTGATATTTCAATAGGCCTCATTATACTGGTGTTACATCTAACCAGGCAAAATGCTGGTCAGTGATAGTGCTACCAAGTCAATCTTGGTGATGGACGCTGAAGCCCTGACACTGGGACATTGGCTGCAAAGTATGCTTCGGTGAGTATGACTATGTTGAGTTGTTGCTTGACTAGATGTGGGACAACTTTCCCAATTTTAGGACAAGCCTTCAGATATTAGCTAGGACTTTGCAGTTTCAACTGGGCAGGGTGTGCCATTGTTGTTTTCAGTGCCTAGTTCGATGCCAGATTGTCCATCTAGTTTCATTCCTTTTCAGCTTTTCTGTAGCGGACTGGGACAATTGGCTTGCTGGGCACTTAAGAGTGCAAGTCCGGAGTCAGAAGTAGGTCAGACTAATGGATTCTATCACAGGCAACTGGGGTTAGCCTGCAGAGTATTAGCTGCCACCAGAGGTTCGCTGTTGAGGAGTTGTGTAAAATTTTCTTTCCAGTTAAGATTAGAGACTCCTCTCCCCCCACCCATTGTCCTATAATCAAAGGGAATTTTGTCCACTTTATCTTGGTCTATAGATGGTTCTGGTGGCTTCAGTATTGGTGAGACATAGGAATTTTTACAACAATCTGAAAATTTCAAGGTCATTAGTACAGAGACTAGCTTTTAATTCCAGATTTATTTATTAATTGAATTTAAATTCTACCATCTGCTGTGGTGGGATTGGAATTAGTGTGCCAAGCATTCAGTCTGGGCCTCTGGATTACTATTCCTGTTATACTGCCACTATTGGTTCTGTCTCTACTTTCTCCGCTACCATCTATTAAATGGCTACTAAGACTGGATAGACAACAGGGACCTGGGTGAAAATTTTATCCAACAGAACATCGGAAAAACTAACATCATAATTTTCATGTCCTACTATAAACTCCAGTCATAAACCAAATATCAACATGAGTATTTATTTCCATTTTTGGAACTTTGTAAACTATTGCTCCTACTTTAGTTACGCCAGCACTCAGAAATCCTTACATACATCTCTGTCACCTCTAGACTCAATTTTCCATTGTGGATCTTGATAGTCTTCGCTCCTTTATGCTTCATAAGCTGCAACACTGTCAAAACTCAGCTGGCTATATAAGGTCCCACACTAACCTTAACTCTAACTCCTAAACCCCATTTACAGTACACAACCACTCCAATTGTATAAATGAAAGACTCATGATGTTTCATCTACAGCTCAGCCATAACCAATATGCCACCCTCATCAGCATTAATGCCCCAACCCTTGACTCAGATTAAGATCTTAAGGAAATGTTCCATTCTGACCTTGAAGAAGTCTTCACTGCCAAGCCAAAAGAAGAAAAGATAATCCTTTTGGGGGAATTTAATGTCAAGGTCTGATGTCTGGAACACTACCATCAGGAAAAGCTAGATGGGAAAAGTCAATGCAAATGGTTCCTGCAGGCAAAGTGTACTCAGCATGGCCTTATTATAACAAACATCCTCTCCTGCCAGATGGACGAATACAAAACCACATGGCATCATCCTAGATCAAAGGGTTTGCACCTTCCTGGATTATGCCATTGTTCAGGTCAAAGATCGAAATGGTGTCAGTATCACTCAATTCATGTGGGGGACTGATGTCTACTGGTCAGATAATCAACTTGTTCGATCAGTGACGAATATCCACTGAGCACCAAGCAAGGCCCGAAAGGCAGAAAATAGATATCTCACCGCTCAAGCAGCCAGATCAAAGACAGGAATTTCAAGTCCAGCTGACGACCAATCTAGAAACTTTTCATACATCCAGCTCAATTCCAGAATAGCGGGATCAAATAAAATTAGTTGTACTAAACACCTGCGTTCAGACTACTGATATTATCATCACCAGAACTGGATTGATGAAAACTATGCTGAAATATATGTGACCTTCTAGAACAAAATCAAGAGGCCTTAAATTGCAGAACAATCCAAGGTCCCAAATCAAAAAGGCAACATTTCAACAGCTCAAAGTTGACACCCAAAGACACATCTGGAAGATAAAAGACATGGGGATGAATTTTCCCGTTAGGCCTGCCACAGGAATCGGGCAAGGGGCGGACCATGTCAGTTAACCTCGGACAGGATTTTCCGGTTTTGGCGTGAGCGCGGCTGGAAAGTCCCACCCAATGTGGTGGAAGGATAAAGCCCAAAAGATCCAACAATGTACTGACCATTATGACATGCAAAGCTTTTTGGAAGCCACCAGGACCATCCATAGACCAAGGTCAAATGGACAAAATTCCCTTTGCCCACAGGATGGTGTTTCTCTTCTGAAGGATGACAATGTCATTGGGCAACTCTGCAAAGAACATATTTACCAACTCCTCAACCGTGAACCCGCAATGGCAGCTAGTGCTCTCCAAGCTAACCCCAGTTGCCTGTGATTTGGTGAACCAAATCGTTGGGAGAGCTGCAACAAAAAACAGATGAAAAACAACAAAGCCTGCAGCTCTGTTTGTATTCTAGCTGAGGTCTTCAAAGCTGTGGGGCTTTTGCTCATATCAAGAATTCCTTGCACACATCCTACAGATTTGGGAGGAAAAATAATTCCTCCACACCCTGACTTCAGGAATGCAAGAATGATAATTATTTTCAAGAAAGGCAAAAAAAAAAATCATGCTTTGGAAACCATTTGAGGTCATTCCCTCTTGTCCATAGCAGGAAAAATCCTGACACATTCTCCAGAAACCACCTGCTTCCTGCAGTTGAGGAAATCCTTCTCGAGACAAAATGTGGGTTTAAAACTTTCAGAGGAACCTGGGGAATGGTACTTGTTGCTTGACAAATCAAGTAAAATGTCGAGAACGACATCAAGAACTTCTCACTGCATTCATCAACCTGACCAAAGCATCTGACTCAGTAAATTGTGAAGCACTGTGGATTGTGCTCCAAAGATTTGGATGTCCAAGAAACTTCACCACAATTCTAAGTTGTCATGAGTGGGAGATCTGAAACAGACGCCTTCAAAACGCAGACCAGGATCAAACCAAACTGACACTATAGATATGCATGGATAAAAGTGCTTTGACAAAGGGTCATCTGGACTCGACACATCAGCTCTTTTCTCTCCTTACAGATACTGCCAGACTGCTGAGATTTTCTAGCCTTTTCTCTTTTGGTTATAGATATACATGTTCTACAGTCTGTGGATACTGCAGTGTCATTGCCCACTTTGCAGTAGATTTGTGAGCCACTCTCATCTGTTCAAATTGCATACAAGAAACTTGGCCTGTTTTTGAATGCTGCCAAAATAAATCTGATATATCAAACCAAATATCCCACCTCCCAAATCTTATGAAGGAGAGACTTTGCATTCCAGATCACACTGCCTCATGGAGTGTCCTGTTCTATGTGCCCAAAGACCTGCAAATTGAGGATCAGCACATGAAGATCCATGGCAGAAACTCATGATCCTAAGTAGATGACATCCTCAAATCGAGGGACGCTGCCAACAAGGAACCCCTGAAGAATTCTTCCTTTATTTTGTATTCCCTTTCCTCATTCCTCTGACCAAATTGTATTACTTCACACTTTTCTGCTTTACATTTCATCTGCCACATGTCAACCCAATCCGCCAGTTGGTCTATGACTATCCTCCTCGCAGTTCTCAAGTTTTGTGTAATCTGCATTGTGCCCTGCACATCTCAGCAATATAGTTCAAGAAAAACAGCTGTGCATGAAACGAATAAATGTTAAAAGGACACTATAGACAGAATAAGTTCTACACACCAATTTCATGTGCATGTTACACGTTTCTTTTCAGATACACAAATTTTATAATTTCAGCAAAAACAAAGTACTATGGATACTGGAAATCTGAAGCAAAAACAGAAAATGATGAGGACTTGTGGAGAGAGAAACAGAAGTAGCGTTTCAACCTGAAACAGTAATTCTGTTCCTCTCTTATACTTCACTTTTGCTAATGCATCTGTAAAGCAAGATGGTCGCCATATACTTACCCAAATTAGGTTGAATAGGTCCAAAGAATCTGGGGTCCAGTTACACAGATCATTAAAATGTCAGGAACAGGTACAAAAAAAAATCAAAGTCAATGCTAGTCTTTATATCTAGAGGAATAGAATTCTGTTCATGGGGTAGGAAGCATGCTTCAACTGTACAAAGCCCTGTTTAGACCATATCCAGAGTACCGTGAGCAGTTCTGGGAACCCCACACAAGAGGAAGGATATATTGGCTTTGGAGAGAATGCAGTATGGTTTTACCAGAATGATACCTGGACCACAAGGGTTAAATTGCGATAAGAAGTTAAGCAAACTAGTAGTCCCTAGAATTTAGAAGGTTGAGGGGTGATTTGATCAAAGTTTTCCAGACATTGAGAATAGATAGGGTAAATTGGCATAAACTATTTTCACTAGAATGATGGGACTTTACTGGAGTTTGGTTGACTCTCAGGTGCCCTTTGCAATAGCCAAGTAAGCCACTCAATTCAAGGGCAATAGGTGCTGGCCTTGCCAGCGATGCCCACATTCCATAAAGAAGGAATAAATTTTTAAAACTCCTTTGACTCCCTTGTCAATCAAGAATTTATCTAACAACCTTAAAAAAAAATTCCATGACCTCCAATGCTCTCTGGGGAAGAGAATTCCACAGACAACAACCCTCTGAGGAGAAAACAAATCTTATTTCTATCTTAAATGGGAGACCCCCTTGTGCCCTAATTCTCGTCTTTCCCATGAGGGGAACATCCTCTCAGTAAGTACCCTATCAAGTCCACTCAGGATCTTGTGTGTTTAAATAAGATCACCTCTCATTCTTCTAAACTCCAATGGATACAAGCTCAACTATTCAATCTTTCCTCACACAGTAATCTCTTTATTCCAAGGTTCAGCTGAGTGAACCTTCTATTAATTGCTTCTGCTGCAATTATGTCCTAAGTAAGGAGACCAAAACTGTGGCGTAGGACCTGGGGAATAGTCAAAAAATAGAGCCAACCCTTTCTGGAGTAAAATTAGGATATAGTCTTTCATGCAAAGAGTGGTGGGAGTTTGGGACTTTCTTTCACAAATTGTAATTGATGCTACATCAATTGTTAATATTAAAACTGAAATTGATACTTTTCCTATTTGATTACCTTAGCGACCTGACCTGTTACCTATAGGGTTCTGTGCATATACATTCCGTGCTGTCTCTGTTCCACTAAATCTTTCAAAATACTTCCATTCACCTCCCTGGCCCTACACTCAACCCTGGAACACCTGGATAATAAGGACACTTGTGTTAGACTCCTATTTATTGACTGCAGCTCAGCCTTCAACACCATTATCCCAACAAAACTCATTTCCAAACTCTGTGGCTTAGGGCTCGGCTCCTTCTGCTGTGACTAGTTCCTAGACGTCCTAATCCACAGACTGCAATCAGTAAGGATAGGCAACAACACTCCTCCACGATTATCCGCAACATCGGTGCCCTGTACGGCTGTTCCTCCACCCCTTTCTATACTCACACTGATGACTGTGTGGCCAAATTTCCCTCTGACTCCATTTTCAAGTTCGCTGATGACACTACCATAATGGGTCAGATTTCAAATAATCATGAGATGGAGTAAAGGAAAGAGATAGAGAATCTGGTGAACTGGTGCAACAACAATAATCTCTCCCTCAATGTCAGTAAAAAAGGAAATAGTCATCAACTTTAGGAAGTGTAGTGGGGGACATGCCTCTAAATAGATCAATGGTGATGAAGTGGAAATGGTCGAGAGCTTCAAGTTTCTAGGTCTCCGGATCACCAAAAACCTGTCCTAGTCCCTCCACGCTGATGCTATAGTTAAGAAAGCCCACCAACTTTCTCAAGAGGCTGAAGAAATTCGGCATGTCCACTACGACTCTCAGCAATTTTTACAGATGTACCACAGAAAGCATCCTTTCCCGAATGTATTACAGCTTGGTATGGCTCCTGCTCCGACCAAGACCAGAAGAAACTACAATGGACTGTGAATGGAGCCTCCCATCCATTGACTCTGTCTACACTTCTCGTTGCTTCGGAAAAGCAGCCATTAAAGCATAATCAAGGACCCCATGCACCACGGAAATACCCTCTTCCACCACCTTCTGTCAGGAAAAAAATACAAAAATCTGAGATCACATGCCAACCGACTCAAGAACAACAGCTTCTTCCCTGTTGCCATCAGACTTTTGAATGGACCTATCATATATTAAGCTGATATTTCTCTGCACCCTAGCTATGACTGTAACACTATATTCTGCATCCTCTCCTTTCCTTCTCCTCTATGCACTCTATGAATGGTATGTTTTGTCTGTGCAGCGCACAGGAAATAATACTTTTCACTATATTCCCAATACATGTGACAATAATAGATCAAATCACAAATGTATTCCCCTGCCTTGTTTGCCCTCAAAGGAAAGGGATATTTCATTTGTTTCCTGGAAGTCAGCCACAAAACGTTTTTTTTACATTGGATGGGCACATAATGAGATGGATTCCCTGTGTGTGCTGGACTTCTATGTGCATATGTCATTACAGCGACATGGCTACGGGAAGAAGTTGTTTGATTACTTGAATCAGTACGAAGATTGATCAGCTTCCCATTTTTATGGATTGCATTCTATTTGCCATTGTTCTGCCCACCTAACAGGTCCATTGATATCTCCCTGCAGCCAACAGTTTTCTTCCTGGGTTTCTCACCACACAGCCAATTTTTATCTGCAAACTTCTTATTCACGCACCTTACATTCAAGTCTCTATCATTGACACATATCAGGGCGGCATGGTGGCACAGTAGTTAGCACTGCAGCCTCACAGCATCAGGGACCCGGGTCAATGCCGGTCTTGGGTGACTGTGTGGCGTTTGCACACTCTCCCAGTGTCTGCGTGCGTTTCCTCTGGGTGCCCCAGTTCATCCCACACTCCAAACATGTGCGGGTTATGTTGATTGGCCATGGTAAATTTCCCCTTTAGTGTCAGGGTGATAGCATAGTAAATACGAGGAGTTATGGGGATAGGGCCTGGGTGGGATTGTCGTTGGTGAAGGCTCGATGGGTCGAATTGCTTCCTCCTGCACTGTAGGGATTCTACCAGATGCAGTGTGCAGTACACAGACCCAATATTGAGCCCTGCAGTACCCTACTTGAAATGGCCTTCCAGTCACACAACACCTGTCAACCATAACCCTTTTTTTCCAGCCATTGAGCCAAGTTCAGATCCAACTTGCCACTTTTCCTTGCATCCCATGAACTTCTAATTTACTGATCAGTCTGTCATTTGAGACCTTGTCAAAAACCTTGCTAAATGTGCTACCCGCATTGACCCCTACCTTGTTACTACTTCAAAAATCTACTCAAGTTAATCAAGCATGACCTTTTTAATAGATCCCCGTGTATTGTCCTTGATTAAGCTTCTCTCAATGACAATTTATATTGTCTTGTCAGCATTTTTTCCAGGAAGCTGACCAGCACCAAGATTAGACTGACTGGCCTGTAATGACTCAGGCATTCCTTCTTCCCGATTTCAATTTTGGAATTCCTGGAGTCCTCAGGTTCTGTAGAAACTTGCCTGTAGCCAGAGCAGATTGGAAAATAATGGTCAGAGCTTTTGATATCTCTTCCTGGCTTACAATTTTAACTGTGTGCAGCGATCACAAGCCAGGCAATGGCTTCCGCAGTGACTAAATGGAACCCTCTGAGCCGTCCACTGAATTTTGTCAGGGGGCAGTCTCCAATGACGTGAGTGATTGATTTGAGGTGCACCAGAGTTGCAGTCTGGGTTCCCTGCAAGGCCCCACTTGTACCACTTTGCTGCACAAAGGCTTTGGAAATGGTTGGGGAATGCCAATGTTGGCATGGCAGGTTGATAAATTCCAACCAGGTCTGGTGATTTACACAACTTTAAGGATGTTAAACATCTATTTCTTCCTGCACTGTTTATCTCATTCGATGTTTCACATTCCTCCTCAACTACAACATCTGTTCTGTCCTTCTGTTATGTGAAAATAAATGCAAAATATTAATCAAAATCCATGCCCATATTTTTGCCTTGTACCTCCAAATATAAGTTACCTTTTTGGTGTTTACTTGATTGTATTCTTTCCTTAGTTATCCTCTTTTTGTTTATGTATTCATAAAATATGTTTCCTTCTGAAACATTAACCCATTTCCCTCAGGAGATACGGTTTTCCCCTCGCCATTTCTATTTTCTTTTCAAATTTAGTGGGCTTTTCTTTCTATTGTGTGGGGTCAGTGAGCTAGAATGTGGTGAAAGCCAACACTCGCCATACCAACTCTGGTAGTTCATGGAGGCCTGCCTCCTTACCTTGCCCCACACTTGACACGAGTAGTGTCTCTTAAGCTATATAACCATTTTTTCTCTCAAATGGACCTTTGTGGGCTTCGACAAATTGCTCTCCTATTGAAAATTTGTGTCTCAGTAAAGTACCAAAAAAAGAGTCAAACCTCACGATAAACTCCCTGTATCTGAAAGACCACATTTGAATGCTTCCATCTCTTGAGCAAATGTAATGCCACACAACATTTTCAAGACATTTCTTAATCTCCAATGACTTATCACATATAACTCAAACCATAGAAGAGGCCCTTCGGCCCATCGAGTCTGCATCGGCACACAAGAAACACCTGACCTCCCACTTAATGCAATTTATCAACACTTGGCCCATAGCCTTGAATGTTAGGACAAGCCAGGTGCTCATCCAGGTACTTTTTAAAGAATGTGATGCAACCTGCCTCTACCACCCTCCCAGGCAGCGCATTACAGACTGTCACTACCCACTGCATAAAATGTTTTTCTCTCACACCCCCCCCAAACCTCCTGTCACTCACCTTGAACCCATGTCCCCTCGTAACTGATCCTTCAACTAAGGGGTACAGCTGCTTCCTATCCACGGTGGCACAGAAGCTTTGACTAGTTTTTTTTTGTAGTTCCAAAATGACAGCACAGTGGCATAGTGATTACACTGCTGCCTCACAGTGCCAGGGACCCGGGTTTGATTCCTGGCTTGGTTCACTGTCTGTGCGGAGTCTGCACATTCTCCCCTTGGGTTTCCTCTGGGTGTTCGGGTTCTTCCCACAGTCCAAAAGACGTGCTGGTGAGGTGCATTGGCCATGCTAAATTCTTCCTTGGTGTATCCGAACAGCTGCCAGAGTGTGACGACGAGGGGATTTTCAGAGTAACTTCGTTGCAGTGTTAATGTAAGTTACTTGTGACACGAATAAATAAACTTTAACTCTGTCATGCCACTCACAATCATAAACCAGTCGGCCAAAATGATGGCAAAAGTAAACAGGAAAACTAACAGGCATCGGGGTAGTTAACACTGAGAGGAATTTTGCTTTTGCTGCTTAGGTTGAAGTGAGGTTGGTTTCAACTCCACTGACTCTGTCTACACTTCCCATTGTGTCGGAAAAGCAGCCAGCATAATTAAAGATCCCACGCACCCCGGACATTCTCTCTTCCACCTTCTTCCGTCGGGAAAAAGATACAAAAGTCTGAGGTCACGTACCAACCGACTCAAGAACAGCTTCTTCTCTGCTGCCATCAGATTTTTGAATGGGCCTACCTCGCATTAAGTTGATCTTTCTCTACACCCTAGCCATGACTGTAACACTACATTCTGCACCCTCTCCTTTCCTTCTCTATGAACGGTATGCTTTGTTTGTATAGCGCGAAAGAAACAATACTTTTCACTGTATGTTAATACATGTGACAATAATAAATCAAACCCAGAATGAAAACTTAGGTGGTGGCGACAAGTGACAGTCCAAGCAAACAGCTCACACCCTCCTCTTCCTCCCCCCCCATTGAGATACTGACCTCGGAGTCTGTCACAAGCAGCTGGTGATAATCCTTACTCGGTGCCGGAGCCTGTGCTCGGTTTTCGTAAATTGTGCCTCTCAGCAGAGACGCCATTTTGGACGCTTCTCATTGCCAGAGCAACGGCGGCGAATGTAAACAAGAGCAGCCGCAACTAGTTTTACTCTACACCAAGTTCACGCAACAACATCGACGCCGCTTAAAATTATCATTATTATTTTATATATTTTTTTTAAAAAACGACGTGCCGTTCGGGGTCGAGGCGATCGAAAAATCAAAGGTGCCGCGGCCGAGTTAAATAATCGTCGAGGGGGGGGGGCCAAAGCGGCCTGACCAACCGTGCCCGGGACTACGAAAGGTCGTGACCCCCGCGGAGTGATCGAGTCGAGGGAGGGAGGAAGGAGTGTTGATGAATTGTAAATATAGCGGATTATATATTGTCTTTAAATATGTCAGGAAAATAATGGAGAGAATTCCAGATTGGGGGAGGGATATCATGGATGAGAAATAATAAATAAGGAGGGGAAGAAAAGCTGTACTTGAATTTGTCTGTCAGCCGCCACATATGGTGGGGCCAAAGGAAGGGAGTGAGAGGGCTTTCCCCTCCCCCATTGACTCTGAAGGGATGGAGCGGGAAATAGTCCCGGGGAAGGATACACGGGCGACGCGCAGGGTGAGAAGGTGAAGCTGTGTGGAGGCCGAGAGTTAGTAAAGAGAGGGGGGCAGAGGGAGAGGTGGTGACAGGACAGGCTGTGTAGAATTGGAACAAACTAGGTAATAACATTTATTTTTAAAAAAAACAACAGCAACAAAGAAAAGGGGAGTGGGGAGGGAGAAAGAAAAGGGAGACACTTGTTTATTCTTGATTTTTTTTTGTGGGGGAAAAAAGGAGCCAAACATTTTTCTGAGCTTTCTTTCCTTTTTTTTAAAGATATCTATATTTTTTGCATTCCTTGCCCCCTCCAGAATGAATTCTTCAAGACCTAAAATTTAACTCTTTTTAAAAATATTTAAAAAAAAACAAATTTGGGGAGGGGGAAATGGAAGAATCGCAGGAGAGGAATTTGTGTCTGAATATGAAGATGGGTCAATTTATGCTTTCTTTCAAATGAGCGATCAGGGGCTTATTTCTTTTGGCTTTTTCTTTCCCACCTCCCAGGCCTGAGTTATTTCCCCCCCCACCCCGGTTTGAGAAGGGGAGCGAAATGGAAAGAGAAAGAAAGAGGGGAGGCCCGAGCTCTGGACTCGAGCCTTGCCTTCGATTTGCTAAGTAAGGGCCAGGGAACAAAATGGCTTGGACATCTTTCTGCTCAAGTTGCTTCTGGCAGGATTTTTTTGTGTTTTGTTTTTACAAACGAGTTGAGGCTCTTCCTCCTCGTTTGGTTTTATTTTTTGGGGGTGGGGGAATGTTGGAGGAAGGGCTTTTGAAAAAAAATAATAATTCCCCTTCCTCCCCCACCCCCCCCATCATCTCCATTCCCCTCCCCCATTTCTTTCCCAGCAGCACTTGGTGTTTGACGTTCACACATCCGGCGACAGCTGTAACTCCGACAGCGGGGATTGATGCTGGGACACAGGCCTGGACGCTCACCCCCCCACAGCCTTTTCCCTTTCCCCCGACCCCTTTTAAAGGAGTGCTTGTTGGAGGTGACCAGGAAAAGGGGCAGCCAGGCTTGAACTTGTGCAGTAAATGTAGTTGCTCCATCCCCTCTCCTTTGGTGATTGTTGGGTATAAACCCACTACGAGGTAGGCCGCTTGTAACCTTAATGAAAGCTCTAAAATAAAGACCTGTTGTCTGGGCCCTGCCTGCCCAGTAATATTTTCCATGATCCAGAGACCGACGTGCAATATTACCCCATTTTGTGGGTAGTAATTTGTTTCCTTGTGCTTTTATTTAAGACGTACTTTTATTGTTGTGTTTTTTAAAACAAAAAGCGACTTGGACACTTACAGCAAGCACTGGGGATGTTGCTTTGGTGGCATAGAATATTTATATCGTTCGGAAAATTTATTGAACAGTCGTTTTGTTAACATTGGCACCGACCAAAGCGGTGCAATTCTGCGGCAGTAGTGTTGTGTAGGCCGCAAAAGTAAACAGGAATGGCCAACGCACCACGTATCTCCGTAAACCCATTGTCTGTCCTAATTTCGACAAAGACGGCAAGATATTCAACTGATGTAGTTAAACTTCGGATGTGTGGAGAGAGTAGAAAGTTCGGTGTATCATTTTTTGAAAGTCTAACGCTAAGTGAAACTCTTTAATTTCCCTTAATTTTATCAACCAAGTTGAGTTTAATTTAGCTTCAGGAAGAAATCTGAGTGTTCTGCCAAGAATAGTCGTCATCAAATAACTTGGTTATGGGTGCCTACACAATCGGATATGCATGAAGTGGGCAACTTCTTGCATTTCTATTGTACCTAAAGTGCAAAATTTCTCAATTTATTAAGAAGGCTGCCGTTTTATAGACATGGATGCATTAATTTTTCTTCATGTAACTGCTAGATTTTATATATTGTCTACTTGAGTTTCTGTTCCTTGAAAGCATACCTCCAAATTTTTCCTCCTTGTGCTACCTACTTTTCATTTTTTTAACAATCTTGGTAGGGCAAGAACCAAATAAGCACCATTGACAGCATTACAATTGAATGTAAAGGCTCTTCAGGATTCAGCTATCATGTTGATTTATCAATGGGTGGCATTGTTGCAGATGTTGAGATGTTAATTTCTTTTGTTTCAAGTTCAAGGCTGTTTTTAAAAAAAATCATCCTCTTTGAAAAGATATGGCATTTCTTTGGATTTTAGTAGTTCTCTGGTCCTCATCCATCTTAAATTGGGATGAATAACATGGAATGTATTGTGGCCAAGTTTAATCTGTTCTTTCTTGCAGTCCATATGTGAGCACTCTTGTACCAGGAAAGAATGTATAGAGTTGAGGGAGGGTTGGATGGAAGTAAATGTCAGACATTGGATGGTGGCTTGCTTTAAATTTCAATAACTTGAATTTGGCTCTTAAATGAAGGGAAATAAATCGGGGATCCATTTCAGGAATAGTTCACTTGTTTAAAATAGCGCACAATATTTTGAAAATCAAATTGATGGAAATCCTTTGTTGAAGATCATCAAGCTTTTGAAGGAGTATGAAAAAGTGTAGCACTCCATTGGAAATTTTTGTAATCTGCAAGTGTTCAAAATTGCTGGTGGAGGTAACCAGTTTTGTTCCATGTTGTTAGCTTTTAGAATGGACATACTAATTCTTCTGGACATGACGATGAGTAAGATTCCCAATGGTTCCAAGGCAAGGTTTATGGCTTGCTTTAACATGTTTACAAATTATGCAGTGAAACCACAGATGGGTGCACATGGGTAGATTGCAACCTCCTGGATCAACAAGAGAGTAACCTGGTATATTATTCGGGTTGGACAACTGGTACTTTAGAGATGCAAAAGAGAATTTGTATGAAGTTAAAACAAAATTGCACAAGTACATTAATCCCAAATTGGAATGGTAGCACAAAGAATTCATGAACACGTTATTGCCGTTGTTTATAACAACTACAATCAAATGGTGGGGCTTGATTTTGTTTTAGATTAAAATTAAGTTGTCAAACATCTTGTTCTTGCGTTTGGGAAGCAGTTCATAACACTTGCACTTGAGGTATCTTCTGCCTCTGCTATTGATAGAGAAGCAGGAAAGTTGTGCATGTCACTGCAGAAAAGTCAGAATGTCTATGTCATTATTTAAAGCTTTATTCTGAGTGCGCTTCGAGTATTTGAGATCTTTTTTAGACACCATGATCAACTGCCAACCAATTCAGAAAGATTAAAATGGCTGAAACTCTTTTTCTATGCTTACAGGTCAGTTTTCACGTGATGTTACTGCCCAGGGTGCAATGAGGGTTAAATAAGCTGGCACTGATGTCCTTGCTCAATTTGTAAGTAAACAGATCTGAGATTTGTATTGACAACTTGGGAACAGATTAAATTTGATGCTAAATGGTTGGGGGAATTTTGCCAAAATTGCACTTGAGAATGAAACTATACAATTAGGTCTCTAATATTGGTTATGTTTTATTGGTCCCCAATATGTTTAATAATGGGTGACATTGGGGTGGTGGGGGAGGAAAGAACTTGGTCAATCCAACAGGTAGAGCACAAAGCCAAAGCTAGTAGTGGTTATTACTATTCGATCAGTTTCTCAAAACACAAATTCCCTCCCCCTCAGTGCCGATTAATGGGAATGTATGTAAATGTTAATCTTGACATTATTTATTGCAGTGGCACTGTAATATATTAAGAAATAGTATGAAGTAGAGAACTGTGGAAATTAATTTTATAAACACTTGTGCTTCTCATTTTGTTTCTAAATTCTCAATAACAGCTTTCATTAAAGTGAACAATAATCAAGGGAGCGCCTGAATTCACTAGATGGGTTAACCTGCTCTGAATGGGAACTGAGGGCAGGTTTTAGATGCTTTCGGTCCAGACTTTTAGAATATGTAGTCTAACATATAGTTAAAGGAAACTCAAGGTGTAGATATCTGGTAATGAATCTTGTGCAAAAATAATAGCACAGTTAAGCTTCGAATGGCTTTGCTGCTTTTGTGCCATTGTTGTGCAAAGCCTGGAAACTATTTCCAGTGAAAAGAGTAGGGAAGTGAATATAGTTGAGAAGTTGGAATTATGGCCATAGGACTGATATGGAATTGGACTGGAATATATTTTGGGGGCTTGCTGAGTGAATTTAGGTTGTTTGTATTCTGACTATACAGAATCTGGGACTGACTTGTATTTCAGATGCATGAAACATGGATAACTGAATATCTTGTTGAGTATGACATGTCTTGCCTTCTGAATTCCCTGTCTATAGCTATTTTTGGTCCTCTGGGCATGCTAAAATACATCATAGTCAATTATTACTGCCGTCACTCTTGTAGGCAAATATGGAATCTTGTTTATATACAGCAACATTCTATATAGTTTGCAATTAAAATGATAACTTGTTTTGTTTATGGGTGAACATTGTGAAGGGCATGAGGAAAATGCTAGTCATCTTTGAGAAAGTGCTGTTGGATCGTCAATGTTCATCCAGAGATGCCAATAGGACCTGGGTTTAACACTGAAAGAGCCTGGTCAGCATAAATTTACCAGCTTAATATCTGAAGTGTGACTTGAGCTTAACATTCTCCCTCTGAGGTGTGACTGTTTAGGCAAGCAATAAGTCCCGAATAGATAAATTACAACTATGTGAAGCAATAGAGTCCAGTAATAATATTTGTGCTTCGGTAAAGCTTGCTTGCTACTGGAACTTTGTTCCTCGTTCATTGAAACCTATCATAATGGCATCCGGCCACCATGAGAGTTATGTACTTGTGCTGCCAGTACCCTCTTTTTCAGATATTGGGTGAAAGGTGGAGAATACATGTTGCACACTGGATGCTTCCAGGTTTAATTGTTGACCTCTAAAGTATCTTAAACTAATTCCATTAATGAGGTTTTCACAATTGTATGCACAGTCTTCCATACAATCCTTAACGCTCTGATTTTTGAAATGTGATTCCTCTTGTGGAAAGCGGTTAAGGGATTGCTCTTTCATGCTATATTTCTGCTACTTCCTTTGCCCTCACCTAAGGCAACGGGTAAAACTAAGTGCATTAATGCTTGTAACGTTTTGGAGTTAATTCTTGTGGGTTGATTTCTAATGTGTTTACACTACATTTTGATATAATGCGAATTGTCTTGAAATCTAAAACATCCAATTTGCCAGTAGCCAGAACTGAGAACTTGTATTGCTGCCCAAAGTTCTACACCCTTTTGGTTGTTATGCAAGACATGAGGCAGTGTTTTTTAAGTTTATTTATTAGTGTCACAAATAGGCTTAGATTAACACTGCAATGAAGTTACTCTGAAAATCCACTCATCACCACATTCCGGCACGGGTACACGGAGGGAAAATTTAGCATGGCCAGTGCACCTAACCACATCTTTCGGACTGTGGGAGGAAACTGGAGCACCCGGAGGAAATCCACGCAGACACGTGAATGTGCAAACTCCACGCACACACTGTAACCCAAGCTGGGAATCGAACCCGGGTCCCTGGTGCTGTGAGGCAGCAATGCTAGCCACTGTGCCACCATTTTGGAACCACAATAAAAAACTAGACAAAGCTGCTTGTGATTTTAATAAATTGTGTTATGAAACACTCATCTGCTTCATGGTTAATAAAGGGATGACAATAGATGATGTAATACCTTGTTCCACGGCTTAATTTGGGGAGAATGAGTCCAATGTGTAAATCTCATTCCTTTAGATTTCTACTGTCCAACTTTGACAAAGGAAGTGTTTATTCCTAGAAACACTGATTAGTCCAATTCTAAAGAACAAGTTCAACTTCACACTATGGCGACCTTTCAATATCTGTTTACATTGAACAGTGGTTGATGAACTCATCTTATTTGAAATCACGTAGCTGTGCATCTCTAAGTTGAAAGAATGGGCATATCAGATCTATTTCTTTCCAGTGTTCAATATTCCTATTCATAAAAAAAATCCATAAGGCATTTGGAATTTTAAATTTTGACTAACTGATCGGTTTGATCAAAAAAAATCTTACTTCAACAACTCATGTCAGTATTTATAATTGTGGTGCAAATGGCCAAGAATGCTAACATTTCATAGCGGAGAAACTGATATACAAGTATTTTGCTGCACTGTTTGTTGATGTGCCAATTAAATTAGAATAATGTTTGAAGGAAGTGTTCTGCCATTGTTCTCAGTAATTGAAGTTTTCATATCTAAACAATTTTAAACGCATTCAAGAAAGTATTTCAAAACATGCTAAATTTATCAATTGATTTATCTTTAATCTATTTTAAAAACCTTCATTAAAATTTATTTTGAAGGTTTGGATATTTTTGCACAATTGAATTCTGATTCTACTTTGAGCATGTGATGTGAAGTGATTTTCCCAGAATCAAAAGGAGATGAAGTCTTGCCTGGATGAGTACAGCTCCAACAACACTGAAGTAGCTGGACACCATCCAGGACACAGCTTGATTGGCACCCCATCCACAAGCATTCACTGTCTCCACCCACCGACACACAATGGCAGCAGTGTGTACCATCTACAAGGTACATTGCAGGAGCTCTTCAAGGCTACTGAGAGAGCACCTTTCAAACCCACAACTACCATCTAGTAGAACAAGGGCATCAGATACACGGTAACACCACCAGTTGGAAGCTTCCCGCCAAACCCCGCACACACACCTTGGACTTGGAAATATATCACTGTTCCTTCACTGTTTCTGGGTCCAAATCCCAGAACTCCATCCTCAACAGCACCGTGGGTGTATCAATACATGAACTGTAGTGTTTCAAGAAGGCAGCTCGCTTCTACTTGAGGGCAGTTAGGGATGGGCAATGAATGCCAGCCTAGCCACATCCTATAATTGAACAAAAAAAATACTATAAGTTTATGTATTAGTGTCACAAGTAGGCTTACATTAACAGTGCAATGAAGTTACTATGAAAATCCCTAGTCGGACACTCCTTAGTGCCTTTTCAGGTACACTGAGGGAGAATTTAGCATGGCCAATGCACTGTCTTTCGGGCTGTGGGAGGAAACACACGCAGACACGGGGCGAACGTGCAGATGGTGACCCAAGCTGGGAATCAAACCCTGGTCTCTGGTGCTTTGAGGCAGCAGTGCTAGTCACTGCCATGGTGTCGCCCTAATTCCACAGAAATTACTGATTTAATTTTGGCATGAAGACAGTGGAGTTGTGGCAATGTCACTGGGATGGAATTTAATTTCGGTTAATAAATCTGGAATGGACAGCGACTTCAGAAATGTTAACCATGAAAACTGTTATTGATCCCTTTTTATTCATTCGTGGGACATGGGCGTTGTTGGTTGGCCAGCATTTATTGCCCATCCCTAGTTGCCTGAGGGCAGTTGAGTCAACCATATTGCTGTGGCACTGGAGTTACATGTAGGTCAGACTGGATAAGGACAGCAGATTACCTTCCCTAAAGGACATTCATGAACGAGATGAGATTTTCTGACAATTGACAATGGCTTAATCGCCATCATTAGACCTTTAATTTCAGACATTTTTATTGAATTCAAATTTCACCATTTGCTGTGGCGGGTCCTCAGAACATCAGCTGAGTTTCTGGATTAATGGTCTAACGATAATACCAGTAGGCCATCGGCTCCCCTAACCATCTGGTCACTAATGTCCTTTTAAGGTAGGAAGCCTGTCATCGTTACTTAGTCTGATCTAGTCTGTGGCTCCAGACCCACAGCAAAGTGATTGACTTGTATCTGCCCTTTGAAATGGCCTTGCAAGCAAATCAGTTCAAGGGCAATTAAGGGTGGGTACCAAATGCTGCTCTTGCCACTCTCATCCCATGAAATAATTTTTAAGGCGGCCAGCCTTGCAATTATGTAGAATGCTTTAATTTGAAATTCCAAATTGAGCTTCTTGATTGTTGAATTGGTAAATGCACAACATAATATGATAACCATAGCTAGTTGCTTGTTAACTGGTTGCAACTAGAGCAGCAATGGACTACAGCTATTTACCTGAGTGCCCTGTTTCATGCTTTTGATATCCAGTCAAACGTACAAGTGCCTGGACATTGAACGAGATCAGAATTCGACACTGCACCCATTTTGTGATGCAAGTTAGATAGCACACGGTGAAATACTTAGATCTCACCAAGTCTTCAGACGAGAGTAGAAAAATAACTAAAAAATGGCATAAATTTAATAAAGTATTCTACTTTCACATTTCGAACTTAAACTTTTATTCCTGATTATGGTGTCTTAAGAATCAAATGCGAAATTGAAAAAAGATTTTTATAGACAATATGTCAGAGCTGCATATGTGGTTAGGTTTACTGTGAATTGCTTCTTGACGTTCCAAGGTTGTACAATATTGAGTAGAATATGGATTCGACCATTACTTAGTGCTGGCCATATTAAACACTATATAATTTGAACTTTCTATGGATGTCATCTTCGTGCAAAAAGTGAACATGTTGCTTGGCCCTGTATTTCAACAAGTCTGATTAAAAACACTTTGATTTCCATGTATAAAATTGAGTGATTATGGGAAGCGGGGTTTGATAGCTTGTGCTATGCATGTACATGCTGAATAGGAAATGTTATTGCTAGAGAATAATAGTAGTAATTCATTTCCCCTTGAATTCTTATCTGGCTAGCTTTGAAGGTTTTAAGTGAGTGACGCTTAAGTGAGACACTTCCACCCAATGAGAAGGGACTTGCTGAACTTTGCTTCCTATCACCGTAGGAAAGGGAGGGGCTGTATAAAGAGAAGAACAAACAGAAAATAGTGGAAATATGAGCAGGCAAACCTGACCTGAGCACTTCTCGCATTTCTGTTTATATGTCCAGTTTCCAGAATCCACAGTATTTTAAGTATAAGAGAAGTTACACAAAAGTGGGATTTATACTGTAAGGGTTATTGTGGGGTGTGGTCATTTATAAGGGTAAAAAACATCATTTTGCAAATTCCAGTTCCTTTAGTATGTAGGCTACTTGTCTTGCAAAAGTTGCCTGGTTACATTGCTACAGGTACTTTGTTTCTGTTTGCTTTGAGGGAACTTGGGGATGGGCAATATTAATACTGGTCTTTCCGGCAACACCCACATCCCAGGAATGAATAATAAAAAAAACTTGCAGGTAACTTGACATTGTGCAGTCTTATTTTGCAGTTACTTGAAAGCTATCATTTGGAAAGTTTTTAAACCTTTTCAAGAGAAAATTCAGTTGAAGTCGAATAGCTACGGATGCTGGAAATCGGAAATAAAAGAGAATGCTTGCAAGATTTGACAGGTCTGGCAGCATCTCGAAAGCGAGAAATCAAGTTAACGTCTCTGGTCGGTATGACTGCTTCAGTCTCCTGTGGAATCTTTTCAGCAATTTCCATTTTTTATTTTGGTGAACTCATTTGGCACTGAGCAGAAAAAATTGTGAAGCTGCTGTATGAAAATACTGAAGTTATGAACCCTTATGGTGTGATTGTAAATACAAGAGGCAGGTTTTCAGATTACTAACAGCAAGTAGGGCTATCTGTTTTTGTAAAGTTGTGGTTGATGTGAGGAAGCAGATTCATCAGTTTAGAAAGCAGCAAATACCCACGTTTTAGATCGGATTTTGTACCTGGTGCTATTTTGATCACACACGCTTGTTTTTGGGATGAGTAAAGGCCAGCATCATTAATTGCCCGGGGTGGGTGGAGGAAATAATGTTAAATCTACCTCCATGAACAGTCCCTGCAAACATTATTCCAAGCATAAATACACAAAATAATGTGGATGCTGGGAATTGGAAATAAAAGCATCCAATACTAGAAATTTGCAGCAGGTCAGGCAGCTTCTGCTGAGAAATGAGACTCAATGTTTCCATGAAGCACTTTTTATTTGAACAGCATGTGTGCCAATGAGCCAATTAATTTATTGTCTAGGTATGAATTGAGAATGATGTTTAGGACTGAGGAAATGATAAATTGAACAATGGATTTTTATTGTCATGGCCGCATATCTGGTACATTGAAGTGTTTTTCCAGGTACGAACTGCAGTTGATGTTTTCAGTCTGTTGGTGATGCCCTTCATCTCTTGGGGAAACTCAAATGTTTTAAGAGCATGTTAGAGCTGGATGTACATTGTTTGGTAGAAGCATGCAGCGCTTCCATGAAGCAAGTTTCCTTCAGCACCCTGTTCTAATACCTTGACATCAGCAGGTGAGAGTTCCAGTGCCTTCTCCCCAACAGAATAATTGGTTGCCCTAATTGCCTCTCGTGGAAATGTATATGATGCTGTAGCTTAGCCTTGCATGTTGAAATTTGCACTGGAGATCAATGAGGTGTACATGTGATCTTATATCCTTCTGTTTTGAATGTTTTCACGTTGTGCAGAACTTTAGTTCTTGACATGGTGCAGATTGCCATCATATGATTACTATATCCTAAATTTGGCATTTGAAGAACAAAGGCAGAGTGAAGATAACTGGTTGTTGCTGAAATCTGAATTTTAAGTGGACATTGTGCCGCCTTTCCAGAAAGTTAGTTGAACTTATTGTGAATGGATTTTACCTAATCTTAGCTGGGCCAATGGTTGGAGTTGCATCTTATGACAGAACACAACTTGCCAGTGTTAATACCGCATCATTTGGTTATCCTGCTGTAAACATACCTTGAGCCATTGGGGGGTAGTTTGGTTAGGTAGCATGTATTATGATTAGAACAAAGAAGAACAGGAACAGGCTCTTCGGCCTTCCAAGTTTGCGCCGATCATAATACTGCCTAAACTAAAACCATATGCACTTGCGGAGTCCGTATCCTTCCATTCCCATCCTATTTATGTATTTGTCTAGTTGCCCCTTAAATGCTGCTATCGTACCTGCTCCCACCACTTCCTTGGGCTGTGAGTTCCAGACATTCACCACCCTCTGTGTAAAAAAAAAAAAAGAACCTGCCTTGCACATTTCCTCTAAACGTTTCCCACGCACCTTAAACCTACGTCCCCAGTACTTTTCTTTACCCGAGGAAAGAGCATTTGGTTATCCACTCTGTCCATGCCACTCATAATCTTGTAAATCTCTTATCAGGTTGCCCCTCATTCTCCGTCGTTCCAGTGAGAACAAACCGAGTTTATTCAACTTCTCATAGCTAATACCCCCCAGAACATCCTGGTAAACCCTTCTCTACCCTCTCCATAGCATCTACATCCTTCTGGTAGTGTGGCGACCAGAATTGTACACAACATTCTAAATGAGGCCTAACTAAGATTCTGTACAGCTGCGGCATGACCTGCCAATTTTTATACTCAATGCCCTAGCTGATGAAGGCAAGCATGCCGTATACCTTCTTGGCTACCTTATCCACCTATGTGGACATGTACGCCGAGATCTCTCTGCCTGTCAATGCTCCTAAGGATTCTACCATTTACTGTATAATTCCTACTTACCGTTATCCAAGGCTGGAATCGTACTTGGGTCCCTGATGCTGTGAGGCTGCAGTGCTAACTGCTGTGCTTCCAATCAATATTAACCTCCATGCTTGACTATTGCAGTGTGATCCTGGCCAACCTCTTATCCTCTTGCACTCTAATCATCGAGTATCCAAAATTGTTTTTCTCGCCTAACCTATCCTTGAGTTGTATCTGCGCCCCCAGCCCCTCCAATTAAAAATTTACAGTTCCCTCCATTTCAATAGCATCCAGTTTAAATTCCTCAATCAAAATTCATTGAAAGGATGCACAGAGATTTAAACTATGGCTACCTTCTCAAATGCAAGTTAAAGATCCCATGGCACTATTCAGAGAGCAGCTGCGTTTACTCTTGTGTTTTATTTGATTTGATTTATTATTGTCACGTATTAACATAGTGAAAAGTATTGTTTCTTGCTATACAGACAAAGCATACCGTTCATAGAGAAGGAAACAGGAGTGTGCAGAATATAGTGTTACAGTCATAGCTAGGGTGTAGAGAAAGATCAACTTAATGCAAGGTAGGTCCATTCAAAGGTCTGACAGCAGCAGGGAAGAAGCTGTCCTTGAGTTGGTTGGTACGTGGCTTCAGACTTTTGTATCTTTTTCCCAAAGGAAGAAGGTGGAAGAGAGAATGTCCGGGGTGCGTGGGGTCCTTAATTATGCTGGCTACTTTTCCGAAGCAGCGGCAGGTGTAGACAGTCAATGGATGGGAGGCTGGTTTGCGTCATGGATTGGGCTACATGCACGACGTTTTGTAGTTCCTTGCGGTCTTGGGCAGAGCAGGAGCCATACCAAGCTGTGATACAAATAGAAAGAATGCTTTCTATGGTGCATCCCTAGAGCGGCACAGGCTTGGAGGGCCGAAGGACCTTTTTCCTGTGCTGTACTGTTCTTTGTTCTTTGATCTGTAAAGGTTGGTGGGAGTCGTAACTGACATGCCAAATTTCCTTAGTCTTCTGAGAAAGTAGAGGCGTTGGTGGGTTTTCTTAACTATTATGTCAGCATGGGGGGAACCAGGACAGCTGGTTGGTGATCTGGACACCTAAAAACTTGAAGCTCTCGACCCTTTCTACTTCGTCCCTGTTGATATAGACAGGGGCATGTTCTCCTTTACGCTTCCTGAAGTCAATGACAATATCCTTCATTTTGAAGGAGAGATTATTGTTGCCACACCAGTTCACCAGATTCTCTTATCTCTTCCTGTCTCTGTCTCGTCATTGTTTGAGATCCAACCCACTACGGCGGTGTCGTCTGCAAACTTGAAAATCGAATTGGAGGATAATTTGGCCAGTCATAGGAGTATAGTAGGGGGCTGAGAACACAACCTTGTGGGGCACCGGTGTTAAGGATGATCGTGGAGGAGGTGCTGTTTAGCTGATATTCATCACACAACTGTGACATCAGCGTGCCTTTAAGATATATTTTTTTCAAATCGTGTTCTATGCGGTTGAGCAGGCCTGTTGGTTTTTTCATTGTTGCTGAGCTATCTGCTAGAAGACCATTGATTGCTGCTTCAATGTCTTAAATGGGGCTTTGTTTATTTGTAATCTGGGCCTCATGCACTGACTTGGAATTTATGACTGGGTGGCAGGTCATCTGTTTTGGAGTTCTTTTTCTTAGTGAATTCAAGGTTTCACTTTCAGTTTGGCTGCAGTTTTAGTTAAGAATGTGTTTGGACATCAGACTGAAAAGCAGTGCCACTCTCCCGTTCGAAGTCCACCTGGCAGTTTCTGACCTGGAATATGCAACCAAGATTGTTGGGTGTGCTAACTGTTTGCTATCTCATTGCTTTATATGCAACCTTGCTGTGTGCAAATTAATTGCTCAGTTGTATTTCATTGGCTATGAAGTACTTTGGAATATTCTGAGGTCATGGAATACACTATATCAATGGGCGATCCTTTAAATCAGAGGTGAGGTATTTCTTCAGCCAGAGAGTGGTGAATCTGTGGAACTCTTTGCCGCAGAAGGCTGTGGAGGCCAGGTCATTGAATGTCTTTAAGATAGAGATAGGTTCTTGATTAATATGGGGATCAGAAAAGTATCAGCCATGATTGAATGGTGGAGAAGAGTTGATGGGCTGAGTGGCCTAATTCTGCTCCTATATCTTATGGTCTTAAGTCTTTGTTTTTTGGTTTGGCTTGTCACTCCTGGTTAGAGTTTACAGTCTTTTTAAAAAAAAAAAATTACAGGTAAATCTTTCTGGGGTGTATGGAACTTTTAGAGCTCTGCATCAGGTATAATATTTCAAATTTGCTGATGGCGCAAAACTAGAATGTAAGTTGAGGAGAATTCAAGGGCATTTGGACAGGCTGGGAGTGGGCAAGAACATGACAGGTGGCATATATTGTGAATAAGTGTGAAGTTTGCCACCTTTTCTACCAAAGTGGATAGCAGTATTTCTTGAATGGTGAGAGGTTGAGAAATGTTGATGTCCAAAGAGACCGGGGTGCTTTTTCATGAGTCATCTGATGTGGTGTGGCAAGCAGGTAGGAAGGCAAGTGGTATGTTGGCCTACATTGTAAGGGGATTAGAGTATAGGAGAAAATAAGTCTTATTTCTGTATAGAACTGTGGCACCTGCAGTCTTAAGTACAGTTTTTGGAAGAATATACTTGCCATTAGAGGAAATACAATGGAGGTTCACCAATATTTGGGGGAATCATAGAAACCCTACAGTGCAGAAAGAGGCCATTTGGCCCATTGAGACTGCACCGACCACAATCCCACCCAGGCCCTACCCCCATATCCCTACATATTTACTCGCTAATCCCTCTAATCTACGCATCTCAGGACACTAAAGGGCAATTTTAGCATGTCCAATCAACCTAACCCGCACATCTTTGGACTGTGGGAGGAAACCGGAGCACCCGGAGGAAACCCACGCAGACACGAGGAGAATGTGCAAACTCCACACAGACAGTGACCCAAGCCAGGAATCGACCCAGGTCCCTGGAGCTGTGAAGCAGCAGTGCTCTATTCATTAGAATTTTAAAGAATGTGAGATGATCTCATTGGATTTGATTTATTATGTCACATGCATTAGTTTCCAGTGAAAAGTATTGTTTCTTGTGTGCTATACAGACAAAGCATACCGTACACGGAAGGAAAGAGAGTACAGAATGAAGTGTTAGTTGTTGCTAGGGTGTAGAGAAAGATCAACATAATGTGAGGTAAGTCCATTCAAAAGTCTGATGGTAGCAGGGAAGAAGCTGTTATTGAGTCGGTTGGTATGTGACCTCAGACTTTTGTATCTTTTTCCTGATGGAAGAAAGTGGAAGAGAGTATGTCCAGGGTGCGTTGGGTCCTTGAATATACTGGTTGCATTTCTGAGGCAGCAGGAAGTGTAGACAGTGTCAATAGGTGGGAAGCTGGTTTGCATATGGACTGGGCTTTGTTCACGATCCTTTGCAGTTTTTTGCGGTCTGGAACAGGGCGGGAGCTGTGATACAACCAGAAAGAATGCTTTCTATGGTGCATCTGTAGGAGTTGGTGAGAGTTGTAGCAGACATGCCAAATTCCCTTAGTTTCCTGAGAAAGTAGAGGCGTTGGTGGGCTTTCTTAACGACAGCGTCCACATTGAGGGACCAGGACAGGTGGTTGGTGATCTGGACACCAAACATTTGAAGCTCTCGACCATTTATACTTTATCCCCATTGATGTGCACAGGGGCATGCCCTCCACTACACTTCCTGAAGTCAGTGACCATCTCCTTTGTTTTGTTGACATTGAGGGAGAGATTATTGTCGTCGCAGCAGTTCACCAGCTTCTCTATCTCTTTCCTGCACTGTCTCTCGTCATTTTTTGAGATCCTACCTACAATGGTCGTCTCATTAGCAAACCTGAAAATTGAGTTGGAGGGGAATTTGGCCATACAGTCATAAGTTGATAAGGAGTATAGTAAGGGGCGGAGGAGACAGCCTTGCGGAGCACCGGTGTTGAGTATGATCGTGGAGGTGGTGTTGTTGCCGATCCGTACTGACAGGTCTGTGGGTTAGGAAGTCCAGCAGCCAGTTGCAGAGGGAGGAAATGAGCCCCAGGCCACTAAGTTTAGAGATGAGTCTTGTAGGAATAATGATAAAGACTGAGCTGTAGTCTATGAATAGGAGTCTGACATAGGTGTCTTTGTTTTCTAGGCGTTCCAGGGTTGAGTATAGGGCCAGGGAGGTGGTATCTGCTGTGGACCTGTTGTGGCGATAGGCGAGCTGTAGTGGATCCAGGCAGTCTGGAAAGCAGCAATTGATTTGTGCCATGACTAACCTTTTGAAGCACTTCATCATGATGGATGTCAGAGCCATCAGGCGATAGTCATTACATGCTGTCCTGCTGTTCTTTGGTACTGGGATGATGGTCGTCGTCTTGAAGAGACGGATTGTTGTAAAGAGAGGTTGCGCAGGGTCTAAGTGTTCATCCGGGTAGCCCATCTGGGCCAGTTGCTTTCTGTGGGCTGACTTTTGAGAAGGCTGCTTTGACATTGGCAATGGTGACCTCGGATACAGGTTCATCTGAGGCTTCCGGGATGGAGGGCATGCTCTCGCTGACCTTTTGCTCAAAATGGGCATAGAATGCACTGAGCCCATTGGGGAGGGGTGCAGAGGAGCCGCTGATTTTACCTGCCTTCATATTGTAGTCTGTTATGCCTTACAGATCCTGGGTAGATGTAGCTAGGATGTTTTCCCTGGTTAGTGAGTCTCCAGCTAGGAGACAGAGGCAGGCCACTTGAAGACTGAGATGAGGAGGAATTTCTTCAGTCCTTCAGAGGGGGTGAAATTTTAGTTTTCTCTGCCACAGAAGGCTATGGAAGCTCAATAATTGATCATGAATTAATGTCCTTTAGGGAAGGAAATCTGCCATCTTTACCCAGTCTGGCATACAGCTGCACAGTAATGTGGATGACTTAAGTGCCCTCTGAAATGGCCCAGCAAACCACTCAGTTGATGGGCAACAAATGCTGGCTCAGCCAGTGACATGCACATCCCATGAAAGAATAAAGAAAAAAAATGTTCAAGACAAATAGATTTCTGGATACTAATGGCATCCAGGGGTAGTGGGAGAGAATGGTATAGAGGTAGATGATTAGCCATGATCCGTTTGAATGGCAGAGCAGACTCAACAGGCTGAATGGCCTACTCCTATGTTAAGGCAGTTAAAGTAATGTTAAGGTAGTTATGCGATTGTTTTGTTATGGAACGCTGTCGGCTACTAAGTTGGGAGTAAATTTATATGGAAATTCTGCAGATGGCAATAGTGATTGTCGGGCAGGGAAACATTAAAATGGTTTAGTTTTTGAACTTTTGTAATCATTTGGAAAGGAATGATTTAATTTTGCATATGAGTCACCTAATGAAACTGCAGTTGAGTTAAAACTTGTTACAACAGCTACAACCTGAATATTAGCAATGTTTAAAGTTGATTGCTGTCAACAGGAAAGGCAATGTGTATATTACACTTTTGTATGTGGTACTTGAAATGCTTATGCTCAATTTATGTCCATAAAATCCAATAAATTGTACCATATAGCAGCATGGTTGAGGATTGGTTAACTGATAGAAAATTAGGATAAACTGGTCATTCAGCTTGGTATGTTTTAACTAGCGACATACTGCAGGGTTCAGTGCATAGTTGAATTTGGATGAAGGGGTGCCAAGTATTATGTATCCAAGTTTGCTCATGATGCAAAGTTAGGTGGCAAAGTAAGCTGTGAGAGAAAAGCAACAGCTGCACAAGGATTTACAGGTTAACTGGATAAGAGCATGATGAATGGAATATAATATGAAGAAATGTGAAATCATCCGTGGGGAAAAATAAAATTTAATGTTGATATTCAGAGGGAGTCCTTGCTCATGAATCGCATGAAGTTTAACATGTAGCAAGCAGTTTCAAAATCAAATGATCCTTATGAAGGGATTGGAGTACAAGTAAAACCATATTAATACGATGGCATAGTGTGTTTAATGCGATCACCCCTGGAGAAAGGTGTACAGTTTTGGTTTCCTTACAAAATATAGACTTGCCTTTGGAGGGAGTGCAATGAAGGCTTGATAGACTGTTCTGGAATGAGGAGGTTGCGTATACTTTGAGATATTTCCTGGAGTTTAGAAGCATGATGGGTGATCTCATTGTTCTTAAGGGACTATACAGGATAGATGCTGGGAAGATGTTTTCTTTGGCTGAGGAGTCTTGAAATCTGAGTCCAAGTCTCAGAATAAAGCGTAAGCCATTTAGGAATGAGGTGAAAAGTTTCTTCACTCAAAATGTTTTGAATCTTTGGAATTCTTTACCCCCAGAGAGATGGATAGATGTTTGCACACAAAGGAATACCTCCAGTTGGGTTTCTGCCCCTGCTCTGGCTCCTATCCAAATAACATCTTGTGTGACTATGACAAAGATAACTTTGCCACCATGTCTTCTCAACCTGTCTGCAGCCTTGACATGGTTGAACACATCATTCTTCACTGTCATCCAGTTGCTTGGCACTGTTGTCACTTCATTCCATTCTTATCTAATTGTAACTGGAAAATCCTTTGCAATGGCTTCTCTTCCTGCTCCCATATGATGGCTTCTGGTGTCCCCTAGGCTCTATCCTTGGCCCTCATTTCTCACTTGCGTGCTGCTGCTCAGTGACATTGTCTAAAATCACAGGGTTAGTTTTCACGTGTACACTGATGACACCTGGCTCTACCATACCATCATCTTTTGCCATCTCCACTGTTGTTAAATTATCAGACTTTTTTTATTAATTCGTGGGACATGTGTTGCTGGCTGGCCAGCATTTATTGCTCAATCCTATTTGCCTGTGACTCTGGAGTCACATGTAGGCCAGACCGGGTAAGGACGGCAGATTTCCTTCAAGGACATTAGTGAACCAGATGGGTTTTTCTGACAATCAACGGTGGTTACATGGTAATCAGTAGATTCTTAATACCAGATATTTTTTATTTAATTCAAATTCCATCATCTGCCATGGTGGGATTCAAACCCAGGTCCCCAGAACATTAGCTGAGTTTCGGGATTAATAGACTGCTTATTTGATAACGAGTACTGGGCAAACATAAATTTCCTTCCATTAAATACTGGGACTACTGAAGCCACAAGATTTGATTCCCACTCCCACTCCAAACTTTGTTCCTTAGCATGTCTCTTAAATTTGAGTTTTTTGAAGAGGTAACCAAAAAAGTAGAAGAGGGCAGTGCAGTTGACATTCTCTACGTGAACTTTAGCAAGGGGGAGGGTTCAGTTGTATGGAGAATTAGAAAATCAAAGGTAAAGGAGAGGGTAGGAGTGCAGGTTAATGATGAAGACTTTCAACTAGTTAAAGGAGCCGAGGGCTCAGGAGAGGTTAATAAAGTTTCCAGACCACGTAATAGAACAGAGAGTATAGAAGGTGGCAGGAATCTAACCTCGGGCAGAGTAAAAAAGGTGACGAGCATGAGAAGGGAGGTGGTCAACACAGTGCAAGGCGATGGTCTGGGGAAGAATAACCAGTCTGTGACAGGAAGGGACAGAGCATGCAAACAAAGGAATGCACTAACAAATCGGGTCCAGGTAGGAAAGACTAACATAAAGACACTTTACCTGAATGCACGTAGCATTCGAAACAAAGTGAATGAGTTGACGGCACAAATCAGTACAAATGAGTATGATCTAGTGGCCATTACAGAAACGTGGTTGCAGGGTGACCAGGACTGGGAACTAAATATCCAGGGGTATCAGACAATTCGGAAGGATAGACAGGAAGGAAAAGGAGGTGGGGTAGTGAGAGACGATATAGGCTCTAAGGAGCAAAATGTGGAATCAATGTGGGTGGAGGTAAGGAATAGTAAGGGGAAAAAGTCACTGGTGGGCGTAGTCTATAGGCCCCCAAATAACTTCAAGGTGGAGCGGGCTATAAACAAACAACAGATGCATGTAAAAATGGAACAGCAATAATCATGGGGGATTTTAACCTCCATATTGATTGGTCAACTCAAGTCGGACCTGGTGGATTTGAGGAAGAGTTCTTAGAATGCTGTCCCGATAGTTTCCTCGAACAGTATGTTGCAGAACCTACGAGGGAACAAGCTATCTTGGATCTGGTCCTGTGTAATGAGACAGGTAAAATTAATGATCTTGTGAGGGATCCTCTTGGAATGAGTGATCACAATATGGTTGAATTTCTAATACAGATGGAGAGTGAGAAAGTAGGGTCCCAAACCAGTGTCCTCTGCTTGAACAAGGGGGATTACAATAGGATGAGGGTGGAGTTGGCTAATGTAGACTGGGAACACAGACTAATTGGTGGGACAGTTGAGGAACAGTGGAGGATTTTTAAGGAGCTTTTCCTCAGTACTCAGCAAAAATATATTCCAGTGAAAAAGAAGGAATCTAAGAAAAGGGATAACCAGCCATGGATAACTAAGGAAATCAAGGAGAGTATCAAATTAAAAACCAATGCATATAGAGTGGCCAAAATTAGTGGGGAACTAGAAGATTGGGAAGGCTTTAAAAAACAACAAAGAACTACTAAGAAAGCAATAAAGAAAGGAAAGATAGATTATGAAAGTAAACTAGCACAAAATATAAAAACTGATAGTGAAAGTTTTTACAAATATCTAAAATGGAAAAGTGGCTAAAGTAAATGTTGGCCCCTTAGAAGATGAGAAGGGGGATTTGACAATAGGAAACGAGGAAATGGCCGAGGCCTTAAACAAGTTTTTTGTGTCGGTCTTCACAGTGGAGGACACAAATAGCATACCAATAATTGATGGTCACGGGACTGTAGGGGGTGAGGACCTTAAAACGATCACTATTACTAAAGAGGTAGTGCTGGGTAGGCTAATGGGACTAAAGGTAGACAAGTCCCCTGGTCTGAATGGAATGCATCCCAGGGTACTAAAAGAAACAGCAGAAGTAATAGCAAATGCATTAGTTGTAATTTATCAAAATTCACTGGACTCTGGGGAGGTGCCAGCTGATTGGAAAACAGCTAATGTAACGCCACTGTTTAAAAAAGGAGGTAGACAAAAGGCGGGTAACTACAGGCCGGTTAGCTTAACATCCGTAGTTGTGAAAATGCTGAAATCTATCATTAAGGAAGAAATAGCAGGACACCTGGAAAAGAATGGTTCAATCAAGCAGACGCAGCATGGATTCATGAAGGGAAAGTCATGTTTGACTAATTTACTGAATCTTTTGAGGATATAACGAGTGCGGTTGACAGAGGGGAACCGGTGGATGTGGTGTATTTAGATTTCCAGAAGGCATTCGGTAAGGTGCCTCACAAAAGGTTGCTGTGTAAGATAAAGGTATACGGAGTTGGGGGTAAAGTGTTAACGTGGATTGAGGATTGGCTATCTAACAGAAAGCAGAGAGTCGGAATAAATGGGTGCTTTTCCGGTTGGCAATCAGTGACTAGTGGCGTGCCGCAGGGATCGGTGCTGGGGCCTCAACTATTTACCATATATATAGATGATCTAGAGGAGGGGACCGAGTGTAGGGTAACAAGGTTTGCGGATGACACAAAGATGAGTGGGAAAGCAAATTGCGTGGAGGACACAAGGAGTCTGCAGAGAGATTTGGATAGGCTCAGTGAGTGGGCAAGGATCTGGCAGATGGAGTATAACGTTGGTAAGTGTGATGTTATCCACTTTGGAAGGAATAATAGTAAAATGGACTGTTATTTAAATGGCGAAAAATTACAACATGCTACTGTGCAGAGGGACCTGGGGGTCCTTGTGCATGAATCACAAAAACACAGTTTGCAGGTGCAGCAGGTGGTCAAGAAGGCAAATGGAACGTTGGCCTTTATCGCGAGAGGGATGGAGTATAAAAGCAGGGAGGTAATGTTGCAACTGTACTGGGTACTAGTGAGGCCACACCTAGAGTACTGTGTACAATTTTGGTCCCATTATTTAAGAAAGGATATATTAGCTTTGGAGGGGGTACAGAGAAGGTACACCAGGTTGATTCCGGAGATGAGGGGGTTAGCTTATGAGGAGAGATTGAGTAGACTGGGCCTGTACTCATTGGAGTTTAGAAGGTTGAGGGGAGATCTTATAGAGACATATAAGATAATGAAGGGGCTAGACAGGGTAGAAGCAGCGAGGTTATTTCCACTTACAATGGAAACAAGAACTAGGGGGCATAGCCTCAAAATACGGGGGAGTCAATTTAGAACAAAGTTGAGGAGGAACCTCTCCCAGAGGGTAGTGAATCTTTGGAATTCTCTGCCCAATGAAGCAGGAGAAGCTACCTCGTTAAATGTGTTTAAGTCACAGATAGATTTTTAACCATTAAGGGAATTAAGGGTTATGGGGAGCGGGTGGGTAAGTGGAACTGAACCCACAATCAGATCAGCCATGATCTTATTGAATGGCAGAGCAGGCTTGAGGGGCTAGATGGCCTACTCCTGCTCCTATTTCTTATGTTCTTTGACAAGGTATTACATAGTAGGTTGTTGCATAAGGTTAAATCTCTCAGGATCCAGGTGAGATAGCAAGTTGGATACAAAATAGGCTTGACGACAGAAGACAGAGGGTTGTTTTTCAAACTGGAGACCTGTGACCAGCAGTGTGCCTCCGGGATTGGTGCTGGGTCCACTGTTATTTGTCATTTATATTCATGATTTCGATGAGAATATAGGAGGCATGGTTAGTAAGTTTGCAGATGACACCAAGATTGGTGGCATAGTGGACAGTGAAGAAGGTTATCTCGGATTGCAATGGGATCTTGATCAATTGGGCCAGTGGGCTGATGAATGGCAGATGAAGTTTAATTTAGAAAAATGAGGTGATGCAGAACCTACTCTGTTAATGGTAGGCATTGAGGAGAGTTGGAACAAAGATCTAAGAGTACAGGTTCGTAGCTCCTTGAAAGTGGAGTCATGGGTGAACAGGATGGTGAAGAAGGCATTCGGCATGCTTGGTTTTGGTGGTCAGAACATTGAATGCAGGAGTTGGGACATCTTGCTGAAGTTGTACAAGACATTGGTACGGCCACACTTAGAATTTTGTGTACAGTGCTGATCACTCTATTATGGAAAGTATATTAAACCAGAAAAAGTGCAGAAAAGATTTATTAGGGTGCTACCAGGACTTGATGGTTTGAGTTATAAGGAGAGGCTGGATAGATTGGGATTTTTCCATGGAGCATAGGAGGCTTAGGTGTGATCTTACAGAGGTCTATAAAATAACGAGGGGCATAGATAAGGTAGATAGTCAACATTTTTTCCCAATGGTAGGGGAGTCTGAACTGTAAGAGAAACCTCTAAATCATCTCTTAACTTTGTGTTCCCATTAATACATCTATGGATATGCTGTGGAGCTCAAGGGAGTGTTTTGCCCCATTGACACTGTCTACAGTTCCTGCTGCCTCAGACAAGCAGCCAGCATAATTCAGGACCCCATGCACCCCAGTCACATTCTCTTCCACCACCACCTGTCAGGAAAAAGATACAGAAGTCTGAGATCACGTACCAACCGACTCAAGCAGATTCTTCCCTGCTGCAATTAGACTGTTGATTGGACCTACCTCACATTATGTTGATCTTTCTCTATACCCTAGCTACGACTGTACCACTACATTAGCGCATGGTGGCACAGTGATCAGCACTGCTGCATCACAGCACCAGGGACCTGTGTTCCATTCTCGGCTTGGGTCACTGTGCAGAGTCTGCACGTTCTCCCCGTGTCTGTGTGGGTTTTCTCCTGGTGCTCGTGTTTCTTCCCATAGTCTGAAAGATGTGCTGGTCACGTGTGTTGGCCATGCAAAATTCTCCCTCGTGTACCTGCACAGGTGCTATAATATGGCAACTAGGGGATTTTCACAGTAACTTCATTGCTGTGTTAATGTAAGCCTACTTGTGACACTAATAAATAAACTAAAAAACTCCTACATTCTCTCCTTTCCTTTATGTACAGTATGCATTCTGTATAGCTTGCAAGAAACAATAGTTTTCACTGTATACTAATATACATATGACAATAAATCAAATCTTTGTAATCCCCTCCAGCTGTACAGTCATCCAAGATGCCCATGTTAATTGTGATCTCTTGGATGCATTCCCAATTTTAATTGCTCCACCATTGGTGATTGTACTTTCATTTGCCAAGGTCCAAACTCTAAAATATCCTCCTGACAACTCTTGGACCCTTCTCTTTCACTTCCTTTAGGACACTCCTTCAAACCTACCTTTTTTGATTAAGTTTTGGTTATCTGACGTATCTCGTAATGGCACTGAGCCACATACTTTGATTTACAATGTTCCTGAGAAGTGCCTTGGGACATTTCATTACGTTAAAGGTGCTTTATAAATAGATGTTGTTGCTCACCGATATGGGGAAAGTGGAGGAAGATTTCGCTGAGCTAAATCTATTGGCCATGATCCTGTTGAATGGCAGAGCTGGCTTGAGGGCTGAAGTTCTTGAGTTATTCTATAGGTTTTACAATGCCAAGTGACACTTGTGTCCTTTTTGAGGTGATGGATTCTAATGAAAATGT
Source organism: Mustelus asterias (assembly GCF_964213995.1). NCBI lineage: Eukaryota > Metazoa > Chordata > Chondrichthyes > Carcharhiniformes > Triakidae > Mustelus > Mustelus asterias. The sequence goes on along the minus strand of NC_135803.1, from coordinate 22,087,251 downwards.
ATGCCACGTTACCAATTATTCACAGATCATATGTGAGTGTCTGGCAAAATCGTTCTCCCGCACCTATCTCTCAACCTTTAGTGTTGCAGATCAATGTAAGTTTGAACAAGAAATCCATTTTGACTATCCTGGCATTCCATCCGAGTGAAATTCTGCTCCTTGAATTTCTGAGGTAATCAAGCAAACTTCAGGATATTTGCTCATCCTTGCACCCCTCCGATTTAATCCAGGCTGTTTGCTTCCCACAGATGACTCCCATTTCCATGCCCAACACTACAGTCTTTAATATTTCTTACTCTTAGACGAGGTAACTTCTATTCTTGTACTGAAGTGCTTTCTCTTTTGAAGTTGAGATGAATTTAGTTGCTGGGAATCTGTTGTAAACCTGTATAAATATACAAAGTGGAAATTACACTTCTACAGTATGATGCCACAATAATGGAATGACATCATAAAGCACCTTTTAATTTTCCTTCTTGGGTTGCAAAAGCTAGACTAATGGATGATGGGACTGTGGTAGGTTTAGCTCTGGTAGGTGAGGCTATTGTGCCTCTGGCTATCTAGTGATCATGGAGCAAAAATGGTAAAAAGAATTCCGTTCGATACTCTGGTAACTTGGCAAAAATAGAAAAATGAGTGCTTTAAAAGCCTGCAACAGGTTTGTATACAAAATTTCAAATTACTTGGTACTTCCGTAGATATTTTAAAATCACTTCCTCTTGCTATTAGTTTGGAAAACCCATTGATCATGTGCTTGTTGGCACACAGTTACATTTTACTTTTGATCTTTAAAACTGATGAGAGCTGTGCCCCCTTTCTATTTCATGCTCTTTCTCTTGTTGCTGGAGTTTTTCATTTAGCGGCTGAATCCAAGCAAGGTGAAACCCATTCCCAGGTGGATTACCAGGAAACAGTAGATCAAGCAAATGGAGTATTTTGAGAAATTTAGACACATTTAACCAAGATTCTAACCCATCTGTACTTTGTTCCCTGCTTGCTACCATAAGTACCATTGTGGATATTTCTTGGGACTGGTGAAATACTATGCAAGTATGACTGTTTTAAAGCTGCTTATTTATCAGTCTCATTTGAAGAGCTTTTGGAGGTAAATTATGAACAGTCAAATCTCATTGAGTACTTGTTATGGAATTTTAGTTTGGTTATCTCGAGCAATCACCATTAACGAAATAGTCACAACCATTGAATTTAATGTATGCACATGTGGAATGATCAGTGACTAGGTAAGTTTCTGATGAATGCAATCCAGAAAGAAATAAGAAATTGCCCAAAACATTAATTGTGACAGAAAATGAATTTGAGTAATTTTCTTTGGACAGTGTACATGTATTTAAAAGAATATTCACTCTTCCCTTTTATCAGATATAATTTTCCTGTCGGCAAAAAGAGAGGCATCAGTACATGTTATAAATGACTCCCTGACTAAGCCATACATACAAATTAGGAGCGGGATAGGCCATTCATCTCCTTGAGCCTACTGTAGCATTCAACAAGATCACGGCTGATTGAATGGTAATTTCCACTCCACATTCCCACCTTTCACCCCTTTGTTTAAGAATCTATCTTACTGTGTCTTAAAATATTCAAAAGCTCTGCTTCCACTGCCTTTTGAGGAAGGGAATTCCAAAGACCCTCAAAGAAAATTGTCCTCATCTGTCTTAATGAGAAACACCTTATTTTTAAAGTGATCCATAGTTCTCGATTCTCCCACAAGAAGAAACCTCCTCTTCACGTCTGCCATGTTAAGACCCCTCAGGACCTTAAGAGTTTCAATCAAGTCGCTCTTAGCTCAGCAGATACAATTCCAGCCTGTCCAACCTTTCCTCAAGACTTTCTGGTATTAGTTGTCAACGTTCTCTGAATTGCTTCCAATGGACTTTCATTCTTCGTTAAGTAAGGTGATCAATGCTGTACACTACTCCAGATGTGGTCTCATCCGTGCTCTGTACAACTGAGGCATGACCTCCCTACTGTTGTATTCAATTCCCCTTGCAATAAACAAAAAGAATTCTATTAGCTTTCCTAATTACTTGCTATACCTTTATCCTAGTCTTTTGCGATTCATGCACAAGGACACCCAGTTCTCTCTCAATCTCACTTTAGATAACACTACTTTTTATTCTTCCTGCCAAAATGGACAATTACATATTTTCCCACATTATACTCCATTTGTTGGATCTTTGCCCGCTCACCTAGTCTATGCCCCTTTGTAATCCCCTTAGTGCCATGGCTAGGTCAGCATCAAATGTCTGGTCCTGGGTCAGAAGGTAATATCTCAGCTGAAGATGTGCTCAGCATTTTCTAAAGACTCTTGAACTGAATAGGTGGCATAATACGTTGCCAATTTGTCAGTTCACATTTGAATGTTCCTACTAGAGATACAGTGGTCTCATCAACAGATTTTCATGTCATCTGGCCTAAAGTTCAATTGTAACATCTTGGCACAAAGATGCTTGATATCCTGTTGGTAAATACCTCTGTCTGTCCAACTATGCTTGTAATGCTGGCTTCTCTTAATGGGAACGTTGTTACTGCCATGAGAAGAATCAGCCTTTGGGGTTCCACTGAATTGTGTGTTCTGTTAACAAATTGGCGAAGTATTGAAGATGGACAAATACATGTATTGTTTTCCAGCCTTCTGAAGCTCAATAGTTGCACTTTCCAACTATGTTTTAGATTCTAGTGTCCTAACAAAACTTGTTTTCCCACTAAACTGCACTGTTGGTACACACTTTGAGACACTCAATTGTGCAGAAGTTATCGAACACAATTGCATGTTGCACAAGTAAATCACACAAGTGCAGTTCATAATGTTAACACTAATTTAAAAAAAATTTCTTTGCAGAAGATCTGAGCTTGCTGCAAAAGCTCATGTTCAAGTTGAGTCTAAGAAGGGTAGTTTTCTGCAATCAACTTTCAAACGGTAGGAACTTTCAAATGTGAATTGAGACTAGGGCAGTTTCAATTACTACTAATATTTGTGTGCATCATTAAACTGCTAATGAAAGCATCCAAAACAACTCCTCACTCATTTGTGATGAAATGCTAACTGTAGTTTTGTACTTTGTTAATGTGCTCTGTCGTCTATTTTGGTTTTCTTTAAGCTCCATCTACTTATGTTAACCCCCCTCACTCCTGAATTTCACATTGTGACTACAGACTTCTCTTGTGATGCCAGCATTAGCTTATTTGCTGTCACAAGTAAGAACATTAGGAGCATAGAACAACTTGACTCGTACAATAACCACTGTTATGCTCTTGTTGCTTACTCTGGAAACCTCAGTGAGACAATCAAACTTTATTTGCTGAGTTTTCGATTTGGGGCTGCGTGTCTTTGCTCCTTAAAAGCAGTGGGTGAAATTGGTCTTTGCCATTTACATGAAATGGCTAAAAACAAATTGGTAGCCTTGTCTACACAAGTCCCGGATTTCTTTTCCAGTGGAGAATGGTTGGGCCAAGCATAAAATGGGCTGCCAATTCACTATGCATCCATAAAGATCAATGTAAGCTGCTGTGTTTTACTAATAGAATGAAAATATTTTTTCTCTGCTAACCAACATTGCCCCAAGGCAAAAAATCAAAGGAAATAGTATCACCAGTATACAACTGAACACCACTATACATCTGGACATGAAAATACTTGATGACTTGCTCTTACCTCTAGTATGATTCTCTTAATGCTATTGCACGTCTTGTGGAATATTGGTTTAATTGAGAGTTTCAACTACACATTAGTCTCCACATTCAACCAGCTTATATGCTTGTTTTATCCCACTTGACAATATCTGGTGGCAAAGCTATCCATTATTTCGCTTTGGGACAACTCTGTACTTTCTTGAGTTCAGAGCCAGAGCTGATAAAGGTACATACTTTAAAAATTGTCTCAGAATTGGACAGCTAGCATCTTGGTGCAAATTATTTTAGTACTCAACACAGCCTTGCGTTTTTGCACGAAGTCCTCGAGACAGATTTCAAGAACAGGTGAAATTTGAAATACATTTGCTTCTCTTGGGGAAATATTACTGAAAGTGATGCAAAGTTGAGAAATGCTGCAAAATTACATCCTTAATTTGAGAAACTAGCCTTTCACAATCCATGAAAACAGAAAACAGTGTCAAGAATCAGTAATTACACTGTGTTGCAGCACATCCACTGATCAATGAATAGCTTAAGATTATCCCTCTGGCAAAACTTTGGCAAATAAAGCTTTTTTGTGACTAGTGTTAACTTTTCTTTGCGAGCTAAAACTAATTGCGTCAAATAGCCTATTAAAACCTCACTGAAGAAACAATGATGAAATAGTAATTGAATTTGTCAAAAACATGTGGCACACCTCCCTGAGTAAACATTGGCGAATGGTTACCATGACACAGCAATCAAACTTTGATTATTTTAAAAGAGCTTTGAAAAATGTTGTGGCCTGTCTTCAGAGGCAGGATGTCTGGCTTCCAAATGCCATTTTAGTTTGCATGGTTTCATGCTAGCTTGCACTGGTGGCAAACTATAACGTGCAAAGACAGTTTACCTGAGGGATTCCTGCAGAGGACTACTCATGCTGCCGTATACAATTAAAAGCCTTATTTTCTTGAATTTAACTTAAAACTGAGTGAACAAGTGTGCACAGCTGTAGCCTTGCATAGAATGATGCCACAATATTGGATGTTTGTATTCCCACTGATTTAGTAAATGTGGATTTGACCTAATCACATCTGCTTCTGATGCATAATAACTGTGCTGCACAAGAAGCAGTTCTGATTGATCTACCTTCTACTTTTAAAAATCAGTTCAAACATGTGTTATGGATATTCTATGCAGTGCTGCAGAGGTGTATACAGTACTTTGAAGTAAAATTTTTTGTTTTAAAATTTCAAGTAACTTGTTCTGGTGATGCATTTGGGTTGGATCGATCATTAATTCTACCCTTCAGCCAGCTTGCCTTCGCTGCATTCCCCTGTTGAAATCTCTGCTCATTTGAGGTGGCCATTTGGTAGAAACGTTGTCACTGGAACAGAAATTTGGATTGGAAAATGACATCCATAAGTAAGCATGGTATATTCTATGAACACAGTAAGAAGTCTCACAACACCAGGTTAAAGTCCAACAGGTTTATGAATGCATCACGTGTAAGTAAATCCCTATGCAAGATGGTTCTGCTGACTGAGAACTATTTCTCACGGATGCAAGCTTATTCTTCGCAAATATTTAGTTCCCTACTTGCCACATGAAGGTCTTTGCGTGTTTGGAAACCTTGTTAATTAACTACATTATCTGTTTTGTTTTGCTCCCAATGGTGCAGATTTTAATTGGTCAAAGGTAAAATATCATATTGCTGCCAGATATTGTAGGAACTGCGACCCTTTTCCTTAGGTTCACAATTACAGCAAGGAAAATTTTAACATCTCACACGTGCTAGTTGACATTGCTTTTTGTTTCATTGCCTTTCGTTAGAGACTTTACATTTGTGGGTCTTCACCACTGCCCAATTCTTACCTTTGCTGGTTTGAAAAATTACTAAGGATCTTGACTGCCATGGCATAGATAGAGAACAATAGCTGCAGTAAGGTTATGGCCCTTTCTGACATGGGGTGGAATGGTTAATGGGATTAAAACTGTCAATTAAATAAGCAGTTGCACCAACGCTTTGCTGTATTTAGACTTTTAAACTGTGGCAAGATTGAAGGTCTTCTGGCATGAGTGAATAAGAACATTTCATGTTTTAAGCATATAATTTTAGATGCTCACTTCATTCCTGGCCTGTTGTTTAAAAACTAATTTGCAATATATATTAATGACCTGCAATTTTGAATTGATGTGACGTTGGTAGTGGGGAAAACTCAGGAGTCCATTATCCAGGATTTTATAACAGAGCACTTGGAAAATAGTGGCAGAATCTGTTAGTCAGCATAGATTTACAAAAGGGAAATCATGCTTGACCAATCTACTGGAATTCTTGGAGGATGTGACTAGTAGATTGAAGAGAGGGAGCCAGTGGATGTGGTTTTTGGACTTGCAGAAAGCTTTCGACAGCCCTATTAAGAGATTAGTGTATAAAATTAAAACATATGGGATTAGGGGCAGTGCATTGAGAGAGATGGAAAACTGACACACAGGAAACAAGAGTAGGAATAAGGTGGTCTTTTTCCAAATGGCAGTGGTGACTTGTGGGGTACTGCATGGATCAGCACTAGGACCCCAGCTATTTCCTGTATCTAAAAGATTTTGATGAGCAAACTAAATGCAATATCTCTGGTGGCGTGGCCCCTTCAAGGGGGCATCCCCTGAGGGCCACATGATTGTGCTGGACCCTATGGAGTGTCAAGGCAGGAAGCTGAACCAATTGAGTGCAAGGGCAAGTATCCTGGGTCGGGGAGGATCCTCTGTTGGAGCAAGGTAGGAATGTTGTACAGTTGCATTGTTTATTCTGTCTGACCCTTTTATTGTAAATACTTATTGATCGTTGGCAATAAATCCTTTGTTACTTTGAGGCACGTTGAATTGTACTTGATCTATTACACTGGCGATGAGAACTTTTGAAGTTGGGGATCACAGTGAACAGCTGGAGAGGGAGGACACTTGAATGGTGAAAATATGATACATACTCATTAAAATGCCTTTGGAAAAATTGAACCATCTGACCCGAAGTGGAAGCTGGGGACAGTTTATTGAACAACTATGCTACTACTTTGTAGCAAATGCAATAACAGCTGAAAAGAAGCTCAGTCTGTGGTGCACAGACGGCTTAGTGAGAAGTTTAACATTGCCCGACACTGCAGACACAGTCCTTTGACCAGATATTTGAATTGGTTGAAATTCATTTCGACTCCCAGCTCTCATTATGTTTGAGGTACAAATTTCACTCAGTAGTCCGGGAGCCAGGGGAGACAGTCTCAGGATTCGTGGCCCGATTGAGTGTGTTGGTAGAGTACTGTGAATTTGTCCCAGCTTCAAGAAAAATGTTAAGGGCCCGTTTGGTCCAAAATCATATGGAAGAAGTTATTGGCTGAGACCAAAGTCTCTTTAGAAAAAGCTGTGGATTTGGCCCAGGCAACTGAATGCGTTGAGCAGGGTGTAAGCGAGTTGTAAGATGTGTCAAACAAAGTAAACCATTTATGGCAGGAAATGTGTGGGTTCAGCAGAGCCCGAAAAAGAAGTACAGCATTGAGGGTCGAAGCTTGTTTTTGGTGTGGGGGAGAACAAGAAGCTTGACGATGCCAAAATTGTGTTTCAGGTGCAACAGAGGATCATTTACAAGCATGATGCAGTGTGAAGCAGTCAGGACAGAATGTTCAAAACTCAAGTTTAATCCTTTATGAAAAACTAGATGAGGAATCCGACAAGGGACCAGAGTTGTTTACTCGTAACAGGGTCCAACTAAGTAAAGTGCCCCCTATAGGGAGAGCCTTGATGATAAATGGCAGATCTCTTAAAATGGAAGTTGACACGGGCTGCGGCTACAGTCGGAGGGGATCAGGCATTTTGTTACCTTCAAAAAGGCCTCCAAGCAGTGAGATTGAATGAGTCCGGAGCCATTTTGTCTACATATACAGGCGAGAGATTGAAGACTTAGGATAACAACAATCACAGTGTCCTACAGGAATTAGACAGCATGGTTCCCTGTCTTGGTAACTAACAGTCAAGACCTTGTTTAATGGGCTGTGATCGGCTCAAGCAGATAAAATAAAAGTAAACCTGTGGGATGAAGGTTTTCAGGAGCTGCTGTGTAAATATTCTGAGGTCTTTCAAATTGAATTAGGACATATTAGGGGAGCTGAAGCCAAAATTTATTTGAATCCAGATGCAACACCTAAATTTCTTTGGGCCTGCCTTGTGCCCTTTGCATTTCATCATATGGTTGAAGCCGAGCTCAAAAGACTTGGAAGATTTAGGTATCATAAAGCTTGTTCAGTTCTTAGAATGGGCTGCACCTATAGCCCCCATTCTCAAACTGGACTATATTGTATTTGTGGGAATATAATAGTCAATAGAGGATCTCGGACAGATATTCCATTCCTAGAATTGAAGTCCTCTATGCCAAACCACACAAAGTTAGACCTCCGTCAAACCTACCAGCAGCTGGAGTTGGATGAAGACTCAGATTGGTTACTATCAACACCCATAACTAGTATACACGTTTACTTTTTGGACCCTGTGCCATTTTCCAAATACGATGGAAAGTCTATTACAAGGCATCACGAATGTAATGGTTTATCTTGACATTCTAATTACAGGAGCCTCACCGAAAGAACACCAACTTGGAGGAAGTTTTGAAACAATTTAAAGAAGCAGGTGTTTGTTTGAAATGGGAGAATATGTACTTTCCAGGCAGTTGAAGTTACATATTTGGGGTTTAGGATAATCACAAAAGGTTTACATCCTTTGGAAGATAAAGTTAAAGCCATTAAAGAGGCTCTAAGCCAAAAAATGTATGTTAGTCATTCCTCAGAATGGTGAATTATTGTAGTAGATTTTTATAAAATGTGCCTACCATCTTAGCCCCTCTCCACTGGTTGTTAATATCAACATTGGAGGTGGGGAGCAGAATAAAAAGCATCCATGAAAATTAAGCTGACGTTGTCTCCATTGTTGGTGCACTTGGATCCAACCAAATCGTTGGGCGTAACCTGCGATGTATCATTATGGAGTAGGAGCAGTTTTGTCCCACAGCATGCCTAATGGAGTAGAAAAGCCTATTGCCTTCGTGTCAAGTGTGTTGTCAGCTTTGGGAGGGCTAAAGTATTCCCAAATAGATAAAAGCTTGATAGTCATGTATGCAATCAAAGTTATCAGTACATTTATGGATACCATTTTTACAAAAGCCATTGTTAGAACCATAATATTCCTACAATGCAGAAGAGGCCATTCAGCCCACCGAGTCTGCACCAACTGGATCAACAAAGCAGGGTGAAAGCACTAGCCAGAAGTTGTTTAGTGACCAGGCATCAAAAAAGAAATTGAAATGGTGACTCAATGCCCCAGTTTCGAAGCCCACAAGACCAATCTGTACCCTTGGGAGTGGGCAGATAGAGCTTGGGCAAGAGTACATGTCAACTTTGCAGGGCCGTTTGTGGGTCATGTGTTTTTTGCATCATTCGACGCACACTTAAGTGGTTGCATGTCCAGTTGATGAAGTCAGTAATGACCACCACACCATTGACCAATTGAGGACTTTTGCCATTCATGGCATCTTGGAGGTCTTAGTGTCAGACAATGGCATGCCATTCACAGTAGAGGAGTTTCAGAAATTTGTAAAATCAAATGGTATTTGCCATATTAGGTCAACACCTTGCCACCCGTCCTCAAATGGGTGAGCGGAACATGCTGTGCAAACATTCAAATCATTGAAGAAATTAGTCAATAGGCCTCGTTCCCTGTGTGTAGCCAGTTTTTTGTTGTCTTGCAACACCATGCCAAATACAACCATGGGAGTCACCAGCCGAGCTACTATGGGATGCCGCTTGATACGGTTGGATATGATATTCCTAGATTTGATGGGATGGGGAGGTGGTTAGGTAAGCCTTTCAAAACAAAATCATGACTCCATGAATTGAGGATTTAGTCATAGTAGTCAGAAATTTTGCAGCAGGACTGGTATGAGTGGCTGGTAAGGTTGTGGAAAGAACAGACCGATTTCCTAGACCACAGAAATACAAAGATGTTGTATCAAGGAGAGCAGTGCCTGACATGAGGCATTAACAACTGACCGACCCGTGCAGTAAATTTGGTGACAGGGATCCCAGTTGTAAATGTGGAAACTGAGCAACCAGTGGTTTCTGTAACTGAGGGTACAGCAGCTACCGAGGAGGATCTCCATCCTCGATTGGGTTTGCTTTTTGCATCTGTCCGACCAAATCATTTATTTCTTGAAAGAGCCTAGTTCAGAATTGAGACGTTTGACCTGGGTGCATTAGATCAACTAAACTTATGATGAGTTGCCCCGGGGTATTCCTGACATCGTTTGAAATTCGTTGCCCATGTTAATTTTTTTCCCCCTCCTAAGGTGAATTCAGGAGTTAAGTGGGAAGGAATGTGGTCGTATGGCCCCTTTTGAGGAGGTATTCCATGAGGGCCATGCAATCAGGCCTCACCCCATGGAGTATTGAGGTGGAAAGCTGAGCTATTCTCGTGCAAGGGTGTGTATCCTGGGTCGGGGAGGATGTTTGGTTGGAGCCAGGGATTGCGGTACAGTCACATTGTTTGTTCGGTCTGACCAAATATTTATTGTTGGCGATAGATCCTTTCATTACTTTGAGCCACATCAAAATGTCCTTGTACAGATAGCACAAAGCTGGGTGGGAGGATGAGCTATGGGGAGGATGCAGCAATTTCCAGTGTGATTTGGGCAAGCTGAGGGAATGAACAAATGCAAAGCAGATGCAGTATAATGTGGATAAATGTGAAGACTACACTTCGGAAAAGCAGGAAGGTGCATAATTATCTGGCTATAAATTGAGGGGGTGATGTGCAACAAGACCTGGTGTTTCTGTGCACTAGTCACTGAAGTTAAGCATGCAGGTGGTGCAGAAAGCAAATGGTATGTTGGCCTTTGTAGCGAGAGGATTCGAGTACAGGAGCAGGGATGTCTTGCTGCATTTATACAGTGCCTTGGTGAGGCCACACTTGGAATATTGTGTGCGGTTTGGTCTCCTTATCTGAGGAAGGATGCTCTTGCTGTAGAGGGGGTACAACAAAAGTTTACCAGATTGATGATGGGACTGATAGGAGGAGTGTTGTGTCGGTTAGGATTATATTTCATAGAATTATAAAATCCCTGAAGTGCAGAAGCCCATCGAATCTGCACCAACTCTATGACAGAATATCATAACCCAGGCCCCCTTCCCGTCCTATCCCGTAACCCATTTTACCATGGCTAATCCATCTAATCTAATCTACGCCTCTTGGGACAGTAAGAAATTTCTCAACACCAGGTTAAAGTCAAACAGGTTTATTTGGTAGCACGAACTTTTGGAGCGCTGCCCCTTCATCAGGTGAGTGGCAGCGCTCCGAAAGCTCGTGCTACCAAATAAACCTGTTGGACTTTAACCTGGTTTTGTGAGACTAACTGTGTCCACCCCAGTCCAATGCTGGCATCTCCATCTCTTGGGACACTAAGGGGCTATTGCACTATGGCCAATCCACCTAACCTGTACGTTTTTGAACTGTGGAAGGAAACTGGAGCACCTGGAGGAAACCAATGCAGACACAGGAACAGCGTGCAAACTCCACACACAATCACCGAAGGCAGGAATTGAACACGGATCCCTCCAGCTGTGAGGCAGCAGTGCTAACCATTGTGCCACCATGCTGCCCCTAGAGTTCGGAAGAATGAGAGGGGAATCTCATTGAATACTACAAAAATTCAATAGGAACAGACCGGGTAGATGCAAAAAGGATGTTGCTGATGGCAGGGAGTCCTGAATCGGGGGCAGTAGATTGTACTGATCATACTACTAATATTTTCTGTTTTTCAAACAATTTACCTTTAAGGCAAATACATATGTTGTGCTCCTTTATATGTAAAAAATACGGGGCAGCCATTTTCTGCTTAAGATTGATACTTATGAATTCCTAGCCTATTAATAGGCAAGCGTAGTTTATGACCAAAATAGTCCCAGGAATTGAACATTTTTCAATTTATGATGGAAAGCACTTCTGATTCAAATGTGACATGAACAATCAAGTTCCTCCCTCTGGTCCCTGCGCTTAGTTGTAAGTCAGTTGAAGCAATGTGGTGTTTCTCAAACCAGCCTTTGCTCCAATCTCGGATTCATTCTGAATTATTTGCCGCTTTGTTTTCAATTTAATTTCGATAACCTGTTGGTGCAGTAACCGAGGCTTCTCTCTCTCTCAATGGTTTCCAAGGCCAAATGCTATTTCAGTTAGTTCTGCAAGAACCACAGGGGCACTGCAAAATGGTGTTATATCTTTCAGGGTCATTTTGAAGGATGTCTAATTCTCAAACACTTATAAAACCATCATTTAATTAGCTCAAGGTAAGTTCTCCTGAACCACTTTTTAAAGTATATGCTCATTTACTGAAATTGATGAAGGAACCTGTTTTTAATTGCAGTGTGGCAAAACAAATATTTGCAGTTTAATACTGCGTGAGTAGTTTTAAAAACCTGAATGTGGCTCTAAGTTGCAAGTGCTTTTCTTCTCCACTTTGAATCCAAAAGCTGGTAGCAACCTGATAGATCAGCTGCTGAATGGTCAGATTGTCCAGTATGGAAAGCTATACAGGTTGATAGATAATGGACTGCTTGCACTCAGCGCTTTGGTAGTCAGTGATTCATTCAAAGAATGCAGTCCCTAGGTTATGCCTGTGAATAGGACAATGGCACTTTAATGTCCCACTTTATGACAGCTAGAGGTACTTGAAATTTTATATTTAATATTTTCTATAGGCTGCTATCCTGGTTGGTAATCTGCCACATCTTGTTTAGGAGCAGTAAGGCTGAATTGTTACAGCTTCAAGGTTTGCAAGATGCCTGCACTGCAACCATTGCTACCACTTGGTTAGACAACTGGGCTGAATGTACATGGTATAATGGTGCAGTCATGAGGTCATTAAGGGGTTTATGAAGGTCTCTGGAAGTTAACTGAAATGAGTTATAAATTAGTTTACATTCTAGAAAACAATGAATGACAGCAGAAAGCAAAATAAGCATATGTTGATAATGCTTGAGCCAGGCTGCATCTGTGGTAGTGGGAGGGATGGGGTTAATATTTCAGGTTGATGACCTGATGACAGATGGGCAACTCTTCTCGTGCTGAGCTTAGTTCTGATGGTTTGGGTACAAGTGCAGATTCTACATCTCTGCTTTGAACTGCAATTCGATTGTATGATTCACACAAAGGTTATTATTACATCTTCCAGTAGTTAGCTGAGTGAGCAGTCATCTGTTTAGTGTTAAAAACATTCTAAATGCAGGTATGATGCCAAAAGAGATGTCTTCACACTTAACAAAACAATACAGCAAAACACTTAAGAATGTTTGGCCAGTTGGAGATGTGAAAGAACTGGAAGATTAATAAATGTTTCGGGGAGCTAAAGATACATTTTAAAATTGGTCACTCTTCTTGTGATCCAGAAGGTGCAGTGGGCTATTTGACTGTGAAGATAGCCACAGTTGAGTTCGATTCTTCTTTTTTTCCTTTCAAAGTCCTCTTTGCACATAGTTCAGTTACCCCATAATTGCAGATAAGAGTGGAAGGATTTTGCATTTCCCAGCTGAGGCCAATTTGTTTAACTGCAATCTTGTTTGCATGAAGTTGATCAAACCTAGCACTTTGGGTTGTGTGTGCCGTGGTGCTGGATTTTGCTGCTGCAAGTTTTATAATTCATAATCTTAATAGGTGGTGCTTGGTACAATACAATTGCACCGTTACTAGGTTAGCTAACAGATTGAAAGTGATTAGAAATTTACACTTTCACACCTTGTGGTGTTCAAAGCAACTATTTGCTACGTTAAAATGTTGTTTTTGGAAAAACTGCCAGTGACCATATTATTCAAATCGGGTAAATTAAATTTGGTTCCATGTCAGATGTCATGGGCTGAAATTATTCACTTTCGTTTCATATTTTGTGTTTGAGATGTGCTTTACTTGCTGTCTAGTATGTTTTAGAAATGTTAAAGATGAGAGATATTGCAGAGCAAAATCTGATTTGTGATAAATCAAATACAAAGAGTAATGTTAATCTCATGGAATTAGAATGAACTGGCCTTGGGTTTAATTAAATCTTAGCTGAAGAATGCTTCAAAATAAAAGGCATTTTTTTGTTTTTCCTCCAAGTTTATATTGTGCATAATTTGTAAAATCAAGTGTACTTTTCAATTTCTCTAATTTGCCCATGAGCACAAAACGTGGTGGGAAACATGAGTGGAATTGGGGACAAAAGAAATGGTATTGATATTGTAATTGTTAAATCACTTAGAAACATGAAAACTAGAAGCAGGAGTAGGCCATTTGGCCCTTCTAGCCTGCTCTGCCATTGTCCTGATTCCACCCCCCTCCCCACCCCCCCCCATTTCCTCTGATCCCTTTCGCCCAAGAACTATATCTATAGAAAAAGCAGTATAGTCTTATGAGAACACTTCACTTAATATCTGAAATAAAAGCAGAGGATGCTGCAAAAACTCAGATCTGGCAGCATTTGTGGAGGGAGAGTTAATGTTTTGACTCCACAACTGAAAGGTAGAAATGTGGTGGCTTTCACACTGAGAGGGGATGGAGCAAAATAGGTGGTCAGTGATAGGTGGGAACTTAGAATTTGACGAAGATGTCAGGGGCACAATACAAAGGGAATGGTAATGATGGTGTTAAAGACTATGGCAAGTGGTAATTGTGACATAAAGGATAGAGCTAAATGTGTTAAAAGCAGAACAAGGTTAGTGGTCTTTGATATCAAAACATGATAAGTTAGATTGTCCCAGTGGGGAGAGGGGGTTGGTTGGGAAAGAATATAGAAAGCAAAATAGAGATCCAAACTTGTGTCCTGAAGTTGTTGAACTCCATGTTAAATCCAGAAGGCTCTAAAATGCCACGTAGGGAGATGAGGTGCTGCTCCTTCAGTGTGTTGGGCTTCACTGGAACATTGTAGCAGACCAGTGACAGAAATGTAGGCATGAGAGCAAGATGGAGAATTGAAGTGGCAAGTGACAGGACTAATTACTGGTGGACTGTGTGAAAGAATTCTGCCAAGTCTCCCCAATGCGAGCAGCTTTGAGCGTCAAATACAATAGAATAAATTGAAAGAAGTGCAAGTGAAATGCTCCTTCACCTGGAATGAATGTTTGGAGCTTTGCACAGTGAGGAGACTGGAAGTCAAATTTGCAGGTGTTATACCTCCTGTGATTGCATGGGAAGCAGTGAGGTGTTGGGGGTGATAGAGGTGTGGAACAAGGTGTCTTGGAGGGTACTGTCTCTATAGAATGCTGATGGAAGGAGAGGGAAGGTGTGTTTGGGTGGTAGCGTCATGGTGGAGGATGATCCTTTTGAATGTGGAGACTGGTCGAATGAAAAGTGAGGATAAGAGGAACCATATCACAGTTCTGGGAGGGAGTTGAAAGGATTTTAGGTGATGGCTCAGAAACCATTGAGAGCCCTGTCAGCTACAGTGGGAAACCTTGGCCCAGGGAAAAGGGAGACATGTCAGAAGCATTGTTTTGGTTGGCAGCATCATTGGAACAAATGCAATGGATGCGGAGAAACTGGGATGATTTCTTGGAGGAAGGAGGTGTAGTCGAGGGGCTTGTAATGAATATTGGTAGATAGCCTATTAGAAATATTGACAGAGAGGTCAAGGAAGGAGTGTTGGAGATGGACTGTGTGATGGTGAGAAAGGGGTGGAAATTGGAAGCAAAATGGCAGACTTTTCCAGGTCCAGATGAGAATTGTCATCAATGTACTGGAAAAAAGAATTGTGGGAGGAGCCTTGTGTAGGACTGGAGAACATAATGTTACACACTCCACAGGCATGACTGGGGCCCATGCAGGTATCCATAGCCACATCTTTGTATTTGATATCGTAGAAAGTTTATTTTTGCTGCCTGTGAACAGTGTGTTTGGATGTACAAGGTGCTGCTTTTCTTGTTTGTCCCAATTCAATTATTCCAGCAGAAAACATTTTTGAATTTAAATGTAAAGGTTCTTTATCTCTCTCTTGCCCTGAATTTAATGCAGCATTTTGCTTGTCTCCACACCACCTTCTCAGATGCATTAAATACAGATGAAGGTAATATACTGTTGCAGTATATTATTGTATAGCTGTCTCTTTTGTGGCAGGCCTGTAGTTTCTTGGATGAAATTGCTTAATTAGAATGAAGGTCTTGTAAAGGATTCTCAGCAGGTAGTGAGGTTTCTTATAGGCGAATTTGTTGGGAGCCCTGGAGTTTCTGGACATGGGATTTTCACAATAACTTCATTGCAGTGTTAATGTAAGCCTACTTGTGACACTAACAAACTAGTTATTATTGGTGGAAACAATTATCTGACCTCCCTGATGACAATATTGCTCTCTGCTGATGGTTTTGAGGACTCTGAAATTCTGGTGGGGGGTGAATCAGTGGTGGTCCATCCCCACATCACAAAAAGTCGATTTGCAGCTTCCAAAACTGCCCCATATGTCAGTCACACCTGTGGAATGTAGGCAGGTCGGTGACACCTGTGGAATGCAGGGCTACTTTTAAACTCAGTTCAGTCGCAAAAACACCCAAACTAATCCCAAGGGGTGGCAAAATTGTGAATGGTTTTGATTTCGTTTATTATTGTCACATGTATGAGTATACAGAGTATTATTTCTTGCGTGCTATACAGACAAGCATACTGCACATAAAGAAGGAAAGGAGAGAGTGCAAAATGTAGTGTTACAGTCATAGCTGGGTGTAGAGAAAAAATCAACTTCGATCATTTAAATAAGGAGAAAGTTACCAGTTGTCACTGGCACAGATTTAAAGTGATTGGCAATAAGAGGGGAAATAAATTACACAGTTTTCCAGAATGCACCATCTGAAAGATTGGTGGAAGTGATTCAGTCATCGCTTTCCAAAGGGGAAACATGGGCAACATTAGAAGGGATGTGGGGAAAGAGCAAGAAAATACAACTAATTAGATGGCTCTAGCAAAGAACCAGCACAGACGTGATGCGCTGAATGCGTATCACCTGTATGGTATCATTTTATTCTTTAAAACATATGAACGTGACAAATTAGAAGTAAGCAAAACAGTGCCAATGTTGCTCTCCTGACAAGGCACTGCCACTTCTGGCACTGTAACCAGACTACAGCCACTTCCATTCCTAATCCCAGCAATCACTTGACTATTTCAGTGAAGCACATCCATTACCCAATTTAGAGTATTTTCTCCCAACGTTCACAATGGCGATTCCACAGCTTGAGAGCTTGGATCATGATTACAGCTTCAGCATTGCTGAAAAAATTTATTTGATGATGAGCACTTAATAAAAAGGAGAAAAAGAATACTGAGCGCACGGCATAGAGATCATGGGAGAGAAGGATTATGTTAGGAGATAGCTTTTGAGCAGGTTTCCGATTGCAGGGCTGGTTGCAGCAAGGGGAAGAAGTTGGGCAGAAACTATTAGAGGGTTGAACAAGTGACTAGTGGTGGAATGGATGAAGCAAGGAATAAGAAGCTGAAGGGGGGGTGGGCGGAAGATGTTTTTCGAATCACTCCGGCTAGGATAAGACAAATGGGTCATAAGCTGATGTAAAACAAGGGATGGGAATTTGAGTATTGGAGCATTGAGGATAGCATAGGCACTGGCCAATTGCAACTGTAGCTGGCATCCTATGATGCAAATATTACACTCTTGGTATTTTCATATGTGATATGGTATCCTCCCTTTTCTGAAATGTACTGAAGTATTTTTTTCTTGGTAACGTCAACTGTTTAGCATGCTGCTGTAAACTCATCAAGAATAAGAATACTGTCAACTCACCAGGCAACAAGAACAAGTATTTCCATTCTAGGCCTCAGCGTAAAAGGCTGTTGCGGACATTTTTGAAAAATTGCCTCTTACTGAATTTGGGTCATGTCTACTTGCAATAAGTTTCTGATTTCTGGCAAAATAAATTATTTTCCGAGTATTCCTCTTGTCTCGTTGCCCTGAGGGCATTCAAAGTTAACTATGTAATGTGGGAACGTAATTGCCTGCAGGGCACGACTGGGTTGGTTCCCATTTCCAAAATATATTAGTAATATTGAAGATTGATTTGGTGAAGGCGCAAAAGCATATCATGCCCACTTTTAAGAAGTTTTTGACAAATTGAATATACCCAGAAACCTGCCTAAATTTATCAAGTCCACAAATCCAAGACACCGGGGTAGTACACATGGCCCCCTGAGGCAATGCACAACTACACTTGCCAACTCCTGGGAATTTGCTTGGATTGAACATGGAGTTAAGAGCAGGAGTAGGCCACTCGGCCCTGCAAGTCTGCTACTCCATTCAATAAGATCGTGGCTAATCTGCTTGCAACTTCATGCTGATCTACAATAACATTTCACCCTCTTGTTAATCAAGAATCTTTCTACCTCAGCCTTAAAAATACGGGTTGAGCTTCCACTCCCTTTTTGAGTAAGAGTTCCGGAGTCTCATGACTCCTGAGAAAAGAATTCACCTTACCTCTGTCTTAAATGGGCAGCCTCTTATTTTTAAACAGTCACCCCCTAACTCTCGATTCTCAGAGGCAACATCCTTTCCCCATTTACCCTGTCAGTACCCCTCAGGATCGTAAAGGTTTTGATCAAGTCACCTCTTGCTCTTCTAAAAGCCAGTGGATACAAGTCGAACCCCTCGAACCCTTCCTTGACAACCTGCCCATTCATGGCATCAGTCTAGTAAACTTTCCTTGAACTGCTACTAATGCATTTACATTTTTTCTTTAAGGAGATCTATTGTGTACACAACACTCCAGATGTGGTCTTACCAATGTCCTGTACAACTAAAACGTAGCCCCCTGACCTCCTTTTGGAAACTGGTTGGCAGACAGGGAACAGTAGGAATTAACCAAGTGGCATGCAGTGACTAGTGGGGTATCACGGGGGTCAGTGCTAGGACCCCAGCTATTCACAATATATACTAATAGTTTAGATGAGGGAACGAAATGTAATATCTTCAAATTTGCAGATGGCACAGCTGGATGGAAGGGTCAGCTGTGAGGAGGATGCAGAGATGCTTTAGTGTGATTTGGACAAGCTGAGTGAGCAAATGAATGGCAGATGCAGTATATTTTGGATAAATGTGAGGTCACCCACTTTGGTAGCAAAAACGGGAAGGAAGATTATAATGTGGCTATAGATTGAGAGGGGGGGGAATGTGCAACAAAGCCTTGGTGTCTTTATGCGCAGTCATTAAAAGTAAGCATGCAGATGCAACAGGCGGTGAAGAAGGCAAATGGTTTGTTGGCCTTGTAAGAGGATTTGAGTACTGGGATGCTTTGCTGAAGTTATATAGGGCCTTGGTGAGAGCACACCTGTGCGCAATCCTTATCTGTGGAAGAATGTTCTTGCTATGGAGTGAGTGCAGCGAAGTGATTCCTGTGATTGTGGGACTGATAGTCGGTTAGGATTATATTTCCTGAAGTTTAGAAGAATGAGTCGGTAACTCGTAGCTTTAAAAATTCAACACTAGTAGACTGGATAGATTCAGGAAAGATGTTCCTGACGGTGGGGAGTCCAGAACCAGGGGTCACCGTGTGAGAATACAGGGTAGACCATTTAGGACCAAGATGAGAAATTTCTTAACCTAGAGTGGTAAGCATGTGGAATTCACCACCATAGAAAGTAGTTGAGGCAAAAACATTGTATGTTTTCCACAAGGCGTTTACATATAGCTCTTGGGGCTAAAGGAATCAAAGGACCGTGGGGGGGGGGGGAGAGAGAGAGAGAGAGAAAGAACCTGGCCTGCCCTTGGGTTGGCTCCAGAACAAGCTGTTCTAAGAAACTATCCCAAAAACATTCCATGAACTCATGGGTCCAATATCCAAGATGGCGTCAGAGCGCGATGACTTCTTGCAAGCTGTCCCCAGCATACCCTCTCATTCTATCTTTTACACACATTCTATGCTCTTAAAACTCTTATTCTAACTCTTTTAAACTCTGAACAATGCTCTATTCTCAACACCCTGGCTATGACTGTAACACTACATTCTGCACCCTTTCCTTCTCTATGTACAGTATAGAATGC
Source organism: Mustelus asterias (assembly GCF_964213995.1). Taxonomy (NCBI): domain Eukaryota; kingdom Metazoa; phylum Chordata; class Chondrichthyes; order Carcharhiniformes; family Triakidae; genus Mustelus; species Mustelus asterias. Next base: position 22,067,528 of record NC_135803.1, on the reverse strand, counting down.
AAGAAACAATACTGTACACTATGCTAATACATGTGACAAATCAAAAGTAACTACCTTTGCCCATCTGAGTTTTCCAATCTATGTAGATTAAAATCCCTATGATTATAACAGTAGCTTTTTGACAAGCTCCCATTATCTCTATACTCTGTGGTACTGTATAGTTACAATTAGGAGTTCTGTACAGCACTCCTAAGTGACTTCTTGCCTTTAGATCTTCTCATCTCCCTCAAAACTACCTCTACATCCTGGTTTACAGAACTTGGGTAGTCGTCCTCTAAATATGTTGCTGCTATCATTAATTAACCAAGAGAACCACCCCTCCACCTGTTAACCTCCTGTCCATCTTAAATGTTACAGACCCTTCAACATTCAGGTCCCAATATGTTATCCTGTAGCCATGTCTCTGCAATAGCTGTCAGACCATACTTATTCATTTCTATTTGCATTATCAGTTTGTCTGTTTCAAATGCTACATGCGTTCCGATAGGGAGCCGCCTTGTGTCCTTTTATATTTGTTGTGCCTGGTGTTAACTGTTATTTCACACTTCGATCTGTACTCTCTGTCCCTCCCTGTCACAGTCTGTTACCTTGGCTCTCATCCAAGCCATAGCTTTACAGGACAGGAGATGTTCACCCCACATTCTTATCCTGGCTCTAACCATCCATTTAGTCCCACTCCCTGTGCTTCCTCACGAAACCTTGATCACAGTACATTACCTGTATTTCAAACTTCTATGTAGGAATTGGATTATTGCTTCAAATATATTTGAACCTTGATGTGTTCTCTGATTTCCTTTGTAGCCATCTGGAATATTTCAGAAGTATCCAGCTAGTAGTTGCTGTCCTCTCAGATGGCTGATATTCTCCTAGCTGCCTAGGAGAATATTAAGATACTAAAATTGAAGCAGCAGGTTAAAAGAATTATCAATCTAATTTTCTCCCCTGATGAACAGAATCAACTCAAACCAGTACAGGACATATGCCTTGTAGGGGAACATTCCACATCTTCAGACTAGAGAATTGTTTTAGAATCAGGAAACTTGACTTCATTGCTGTCTCTGTAGTACCTATGTTCGACAACAGTGCTCTTTTACAGGTCATGGGGTAATTGTGCTTTTTCAGGTTGCACGACTCAACACCAAAAAAAAACCAGTGGCTTAAATAATCTTGGAAAATGTTGCAACTTGCCTGTGTGACTTTAAATGAGCATGAGTTTAACAGTATGGTTAGTCTTTGGGAACAAATCGCTCATTGGATTTTGTTTGGTACATAGGAACGTAGAAATTAGAAGCAGGAGTAGGCATGTTTCTAATTGCCTACATACCATTGTTACGTCTGCTGTACCTGCGCACGCATTTTCAGCAACTGATGCATGAGGACTCCAAGGTCTCGTTGAGTCTCCACCCCTCTCAATTTACACCCATTCAAGTAATAATCTGTCATCCTATTATTGCTACCAGAGTGGTTAACCTCACATTTATCCACATCATGCTGCATCTGCTATGCAGATGCCCATACACTCAGCCTGTGCAAATCACGCTGAAGCATCTCTGCATCCTCCTCACAGCTCACCCTCCCACCCAACTTTATATCATCTACAAATTTGGAGATAATACATTCAGTTCCCTCTTCCAAATCATTGATATATATTGTGAACAGTTGGGGTCCTAGCACAGATCCCTGTGGAACCCCACTAGTCATTGACTGCCGATCAGAAAAAGACCCATTCATGCCAACTCTCTGCATCCTATCTGCTAACCAGCTTTCTATCCATCTCCAGACGTTACCTGCAATCCCACGTGCTTTAATTTTACATAGTTGTCTGTTATGTAAGACCTTGTTGAAACCCTTCTGAAAGTCTAAATACACGACATCCACTAGTGGTATTTGGCCAATTCTACTGGTTACATCCTCCAAAGAATTCCAATAAGATTCATCAAGCATGATTTCCCTTTTATAAATCCATGCTGATTTTGTCTGATTATACTACTGCTTTCCAAATGCCGAGTTATGAAATCCTTGATAATAAACTCTAGCAACTTCCCCAGTTCATCCACATTTGTCCTGTAGAACAAAGGAAAGAAGAGCTGATGCTCATTCCTATCCTTGAAGGTATATTTAATGAATCAGAGGTGTAGGATACCATGATTGTTTATCATAACAGCAATTAAAGTTAATTTCACATACACTTTCTGATCCATGAGTTCTCCAGTGCAACTGATTGCATGCCACCTGTCTCTAAAGATGACGAACTCACATCTAACGTATTTGGTGTGTGGTTTATTGAATTGTCTGAAACTTGCGCTATTTGTTTGCACAAGCAGTTTTTGTATCTGGTGGTTGACCATGGTGACGTATGTTTGACATTAAGGGTAATTCTTGCCTACGATAGTAAATCATTTGTCATTGTGTCTGAGGAGGAAAGTATGTTTGATGTATAACTACTTTCCTTTTGAAGTTTTCATACAGTCAGGTGGGCTTCTTGTCTGCAAACAAGCAAAGGTAAATACTTTAATAAAGGACTAGTGAAGGTGACTTTTGCACTCCAAACTGAACCCAAATTTAAGGCTGTTTTGAGGTTGGTTTGAAGGATAAATATTGAGCAGGACACTGGGAAAACCCCTGTACTCTTAGAACCATTGGCAGTATGTACTATATCTGCCTGAACAGTACACAGGGTCTTCAGTTAATGTTTCTTCAAAGACTGTGCCTCAGTTGAGCATACTTGCTCGAGCCTTGGAGTGAGGCTTGAATCTGCACCTTCTGACTTGAACAAGAATGCTACCAGGTGAAGCAAACTGATCTAGAAGCACACACTGCAGTTATAAATTGTGCTACTTTAATTAAGAAACATGTTAAATAGTCTCTCATTTGATATAGCCTTATTCAGCAACAATTTTTAAGGTACAAAGCTCCTTCCTTCAACTGTGTGAATTGGAACAATTGAAGCTTCATTGTGAATTTGGACCTGATCTATTTAGTGTCCTGGGTTTATGAAAAGCTGAAGAGTAAATCCAGATGCTTGGCTAAAATATGCGAAGTTTAAAGCAATGGAGATTAAATTAGATTCCATCCTTACCAGTCGTAAACTAGCATTCTGTTCAGTGCTATGCATAATGTGAGAAGCGATGGCTTAAGATGAGGGGTTGGATTCCCATTAGCTGAAAACCTAACTAAACTATTATACCAAGCTTATTGTTGCTAGTAAGTGATAATTCTCATGACATTATTGCATTGCTATTGTACACAATAGTAAATATTTACCTACTTCAAGTTGTGTTCTGATTTCCCTTTTTTGTTTCAGTGAATGATAGTGTCTAGAAAGGGTATGTCCCTTAAGGAGAGAGGTGCCAATGTCCAACCGGCCTAATTACAATACAGGGGGGTCACTGCGACGTTCACAGAGGAACACTGCCGGGGCCCAGCCACAAGACGAAGCAGCAGGAGGAAGGCAAGTAAAATAAGTATATTGTTAAAAAATGCTTTCCTTTCAGCAGAAGTTAGTTTGATTTTTTTTTTTGCTTGGGCGCCTGGTGTGTTGGGAGTTGCCTGTCAGCAGAGTACAATGAAGTTCCTAGTTGGTGGACAGAAATGTCCTCATTCAGCACTAAAATGGGCATCTTCGAGCCATCAATGAAATATAAAGTAATAAATTTGTGAAGTAAAAAGTGTTCTTGAGTTTCGGAAAGAAATAGATGAGTCTTGTACTCAATCTGTGGGTGAAAACACCTGGCATTAACTGATTGGGAACAGGGTGAGTTCCTAGTGCAAATTTTTAATTTAATTTGGATCTCGGTTGGTAAAGGAAGGAAAAATATATCCTTCTGGAAATCCATCATGATCAGGGCAATGAGTTCTGCGATATACCCCATGTCTCCATTGGTATTCCAATTCCTCAAGTATGCTGAATTTGTTTTTAGATTTCCTTTTGTTTTCCTCTGCAATAGGCCACAGTCAGAAGAGAGGAAACAGAAGCCGATTCCAAGTAGGCCAACTGCTAAAACAACAAAACTGCAGTCAGACACTACCTCTGGGCAGTCCAGAGGGCGTGTGTCAAGAAGGTATTAGATATTTTGCTTAACAGAAAACTTCATGACTATGTTGGACAGAAAAGAGTTAAACCAGATATCTTTAAGATGCATCAATCTTCCAAAAGCAAATTTAGTGAATAGGTGGTATTCTGAAATAGGAACATAACATAAGAAATAGGAGCAGGAGTAGGCCATCTAGCCCCTCGAGCCTGCCCCGCCATTCAATAAGATCATGGCTGATCTGAAGTGGATCAGTTCCACTTACCCGCCTGATCCCTATCACCCCTAATTCCCTTACCGATCAGGAATCCATCTATCCGTGATTTAAACATATTCAACAAGGTAGCCTCCACCACTTCAGTGGGCAGAGAATTCCAGAGATTCAGCACCCTCTGAGAGAAGTAGTTCCTCCTCAACTCTGTCCTAAACTGACCCCCCTTTATTTTGAGGCTGTGCCCTCTAGTTCTAGTTTCCTTTCTAAGTGGAAAGAATCTCTCCATCTCTACCTTATCCAGCCCCTTCATTATCTTATAGGTCTCTATAAGATTCCCCCCTCAGCCTTCTAAATGCCAACGAATACAAACCCAATCTGCTCAGTCTCTCCTCATAGTCAACACCGCTCATCTCTGGTATCAACCTGGTGAACCTTCTCTGCACTCCCTCCAAGGCCAATATATCCTTCTGCAAATAAGGGGACCAATACTGCACATAGTATTCCAGCTGCGGCCTCACCAATGCCCTGTACAGATGCAGCAAGACATCTCTGCTTTTATATTCTATCCCCCTTGCGATATAGGCCAATATCCCATTTGCCTTCTTGACCACCTGTTGCACCTGCAGACTGGGTTTTTGCGTCTCATGCACAAGGACCCCCAGGTCCCTCTGCACAGCAGCATGTTGTAATTTCTTTCCATTTAGATAATCCAATTTGCTATTATTTCTTCCAAAGTGAATAGCCTCGCATTTGTTAACGTTATACTCCATCTGCCAGATCCTCGCCCACTCACTCAGCCTGTCCAAATCTCTCTGCAGACCTTCTACGCCCTCCACACGATTCACTTTTCCACTTATCTTTTTGTCGTCTGAAAACTTTGTTACCCTATACTCAGTCCCCTCCTCCAGATCGTCTATATAAATGGTAAATAGTTGAGGCCCCAGTACCGATCCCTGCGGCACGCCACTAGTTACCATCTGCCAACCAGAAAAGCACCCATTTATTCTGACTCTCTACTTCCTGTCGGATAGCCAATCCCCAATCCATGCTAACACCCTATCCCCAACTCCGTGTGACCCAATAAAAGTGATGTGAACTTCATAGTGTCTTACTAATTAGAATCTCTGTCTACAGCCATGTACTTGCCATGTTTCTTGGGTTCCATTTTTGTCCAACCGTAGAATCATGACCATTTATTTTATGCGATCTGTAAATTCCTAATTTGCCAAGTTTTAAATTTATGCCCTTGGTTGCATTCTCCTGCTGCTATATTTAGAGGTTGACTCCTATTCCATGTTTTAGTTTTGAAAGAGCACTTTTCATGAGCGTTGAAGCAGTAGAAAGGAATTGGAAATGCTGGTGAAGGGTAATTTGAGGAAGTGAAGTGTCTGAAGGAAGGAGTAGGAATAAAATGCTTATAAATGAGTGTTATTTGCAAGTAGTAGTTTTGAATAAAATTTGTGCCCTTTTACAAGCACTCTATTTACCACGGCCTGCTACCACTGAAATATTGTTAGCTGTCATGCAATTTAACAATTGGATTTAACAGCAAAACATGGCTGCATTCATTATCTATTGTAGCTTGCAATCTCTTAGCAAGAAGAGAAATCTCAACTTCTGCAGGAATTTTTCAGTCTCCACTCCATTGGGAATGATTTTCATTATCGCCCTTCCAATAGGGAATTGCCTTGTTCTGTAATTGATTTCCAATTTGTGACTTCCTTGTAAGTTCAAAAGTTTTAATTTTAGCAGAATTTGCAATTTATTAACAAAAAAAGGTACTGGAGTTTATTTTTTCATGTCAAAGAGGCAATCAATGCCAGACTTTGACATCTGCATTGTTCCTAAATTTGCCACTTGTATAGCAACACCTGGATAATCTTGATTGCAGAATTTAAACCGAGATTTGGATTGCCTGTTGGGAATGTTCCAGGTTGTAATTGAATCATTTTGGGCTTCCTATATTTTGCTTCTCCAATCATCTATTAGTACAGCTGACATACAATGAGCGTTCCAAAGAAAATCTACACTCGGAACAATAGGTTTCTACAGGGGAAACCTATTTTACAGTCCATGCAGATTTTTTCAGTGGCATTCCGTTTAGTTTAACTGTTGTAAGGAAGAAGGGTTGCTTATCAAGAAGAGATGTAAGAAATTGAGTGCATAAAACAAAATTTCATACTTTCCACAGCATTTTACAATTAAACATGACTGAATTTTGGATGCACTTGTGAAGCACCATACAAGTGGTTTAATGGTTCTTTCTTGTACAATGTTCAAAGTGTACATGTGCATTTATTACCCTTATGGAAGCAATAAGTTTGAAAACTTTACAACCTTGCATTCATCAAGATCTTGGCATTTGGAAATTAAAATAGTTATTGTAAGCTCCATGCTTTGAAAGTCCAGTCCATGTCAAGGTTCTGCTCAGTGACTTGCTGATGGTATTTGGAGTTGCGGGTAGAACCATTGCCACAGATAACCTTGTGATCTTTTAATGTTGCCATTTCAGGAACTCCAGGAGCTGTAGCTCTTCATCCGTTGCTTCTGTGACACAGCAAGAAGATAGAATTAGGTCAGAACGACCCAAAACTGGACAAACTAAAAGGGACGGCTCCAAAAGCAGTTTGAGAGGTGTGAAACGTGGTCCAAGCCCTGATTACAGCAGCTCAAACTCCACCTGCTCTGCAAAAAGGCCCAAAGCACTTCAACCCTCAGAGAATCCGACTGAAACACAAAAACACAAGGTGCAAACGAAGTCCCCAAAGAAAAGGAAGTCTGTGCAAGATCAGCAGATAAGAACTTCCCAAGCAGCATCCACGAGTAAGACCCAGAGTAGAAAGCAGACTGGGTCTGCCGGTGCCTCCCCCTTTCAAAAAAGGAAAAAGATTGAAACTACAACTTCTGTAAACAGTGATTCTGTGGCTGACTCGATCAGTGCTGAAGACAGGTCTGCTAAACCAACCAAGCTGGCTTCAAAATCGGCGACCTCAGCCAAAGCTGGGTGTAGCACTGTCACTGATTCTTCCTCCTCTTCTGCCTCTACTTCGTCATCCTCCTCTGCTACTGTGCCTCAGGGAGCCAGGCTAAAACAAGGAAAAGATCAGAATAAGGCTCGTCGTTCTCGCTCAGCCTCTAGCCCTAGCCCTCGCAGAAGCAGTCGGGAAAAAGAGCAGAGCAAAACTGGTGGTTCCTCTAAATTTGAGTGGGCTGCCCGCTTTAGCCCTAAAGTTAGCCTGCCGAAAGCAAAACTGTCACTCCCGGGGTCTTCCAAATCGGAGACTTCAAAACCAGGCCCTTCAGGCCTACAAGCAAAGTTAGCTAGTGAGTTGATGAAATTAATTGATTGTATTTTGGGTTAGACAGTGTCAAAAATGATCTCTCTTGTATAGCAGTCCAGTTTTTGGAGTTATTGATCTCGTTTATGCAAACCATTTATGTGGATGAAATGCTGAACTAACCAAAATCTTCAGTGGTGAAAATCAGCTAAACTTGACCATTGTACAAGTTCTGATCCATATGTGTTGCAAGTACGAAGATAATCCTTACCGATGTGTACTTTTTTTAAAATTTAAAAGCGCATTCTTCCAAAGCATGCTTTGGGTAATTTTCTGTACTAGACAAGGCAAATAAATTGCAGTTGTATGACTTAATCTTAAGAAAACCATTTATTTAAGCACCAAGACATTTGGGGTGGCACGGTAGCACAGTGGTTAGCACTGCTGCTTCACAGCTCCAGGGACCTGGGTTCGATTCCCGGCTTGGGTCACTGTGCGGAGTTTGCACATTCTCCTCATGTCTGCGTGGGTTTCCTCCGGGTGCTCTGGTTTCCTCCCACAGTCCAAAGATGTGTAGGTTAGGTTGATTGGACGTGCTAAAATTGCCCCTTAGTGTCCTGAGATGCGTAGGTTAGAGGGATTAGCGGGTAAATATGTAGTGATATGGGGTTAGGGCCTGGGTGGGATTGTGGTCGGTGCAGACTCGATGGGCCAAATGGCCTCTTTCTGCACTGTAGGGTTTCTATGATTTCTATGACCCTTTTCTCAAAGATACAGTTGCTGGGAATTATTGCTGATCCTCCAACTTTCCTAGGTAAAGGGCTTGAAGCTTGTCCCTTATGTTCAACTAGTCTCGAGTCTGTGACCTCTGTTCTACATTTTTGCATTGCTTTAGCCTTGGTAATTAATCTGGATTTTGTGAAGCTATTGAAATTAAATACTGCGTCAAACTTGAGCCTTTGTCTTGTGTTTAAATTAATTTAATAATAATTTGAAAATGGAAGCTTGTGTGTTTCACTCGCTGAAATTCTGAACTAGACCTTAGTATCAGAATTCTCCCTATGATATTGCAGCATATTTCAAATACTAACTTGCATAGGTGAAGGTAATATATCCCTTGTGACTGAAGTAAGTAAAGCTCCTTAAAAGGATGCTTTTAAAGTTGTGGTGACCTTTGAATTCAACTTGAGACTGTTGAATGGAGGTGGTCCATTTCCAGAGTGAGAAAAGAGGGCTCTCAAATACCACGCTGACCAGTTACAGAACATTGATGGCTTGGGAGGTAGTAGCCTTATGTGAGAAGGGCTTTTTTTTTGTGTTGGGGGGGGGGGGGGGGGGGGGGGGAGCAAAGGAAATTTGGAACATTTTACAGCCAATTCGTACACACTTCCACATTCTTTTGAAGTGTTCAATTGGACTGCCTAACCACCATCTTGTTAAATCTTTTGTTGCAAATACATGAAATGCAGCAAATTTGAGTTTTTAAGGACACCATTGGATAAGTTGCAATGCAAATTGGTAGTAACATAACTTTGCTGGAAGTCTACCTTTAGAATGCAGTGTGGTGAATATTAATTGTTGATGTACCATTGATTCTGAGGGTGTTTAAATTAATGGAACTGCACCAGTATTTTTTCCCCTCTGATTTCACTATCTACTGTTGAACTTTTTAAAGGCTTGAGGAGGTCTACTAAGAAGCGCAGTGAATCACCACCAGCAGAGCTCCCCAGTTTGAGGCGGAGCACACGGCAAAAGACCACGGGCTCCTGTGCTAGCACCAGGTAAATGCTCTTTGAATTCAAAATATGTAAAAGAAAAACTACAGTCCAAGCTTTTTTAATGGTCTGAAGTGATCATCTTGAGACAGCTTAATTGACCTGAAATGGCCATTTTAGTTACTTTTGGGCATGCTGCGATAGCATCAAATTGCATTGAATTTGTGTTTTGTGTGACTAGCTAGCAGAGATTCGCAAAACGTTTGCAAATTAGTATTTTTATTGTCACAATAATTGTTTAAATGCAGGATTTCCAGTTCTTTCGAAAAAGAATCCAAATGCTCACTCTGGTAAAGCTACATAAAGCTTTCCACATGCAAAAACAGACTTAGGAATATCAATATAAATTTTGTCAAATGTTTTGGCTTTGTGGCTTGTTTCTAATCATAGATTATCCAAGTCTAATTCAAAACTGGGTTCTCGAGTTTAAAAAGGCAGGTTTGCCTCTGATGGCCTCTCTAATCTGAGGAATAAACACCACTTCCTTGAAATCTGCCTGTTAATAATTCAACTATTACCCAAGGAAACAGCTTCCTAATTACCCTTTTTGTTCTGGCAAAGTGCTTGTGTAGGATCCAGATTTTGTAGCAGCTTAAGTATTGAAGTCTTATTGGAGTTGGACTTCTCTGGAAGGTATAGACTGTTCTAATCTTCATCCATAGATTTAATGCTAATGCATTTTAATTTCCTTTGCCCCTTTCAAATCTACTGTAATGTCATTTTTAGCTCAGAATAACTTCCAATTATTTATATCAATTATGTCATGATATCCATCATCAATTGTTGCAAAATCTCATCTGGTTCAGTAATGTTGCCTACGTGTGACTCCAGATCTAGTTGTGTGATTGATTCTTAATTATCCTCTGCAATGGCATTGCAAACCACTTAATTCAAGGGCAGTTTAGGATGGGAAACCTTGCCAGTGACACCCACAATCCATGAAAGAATTAAATCCGATTTCTACAGGGTGCTTGTACAAGAACTGCAAAGTATGTATGCAGGTACAGCAAGCAATTAGGTAAATGGCACATTTGCCTTTGGGCTGGAGTACAAGAGCAAAGAAGTTTTGATGCAATTGCATAGATCTTTGGTGTGACCACACCTAGAATATGGTACACTATTTGTTTCCTTTTTCAAGAAACTATGTACTCCCCACTTGATGCCTTGGATATGAGAGTTCTTCAGGGATAGACTGAGTAGATTGGACCTATGCTCTCAAGTTCAGGAGCACGTGAGGTGATCTTACTGAACATCAAACTCTGAAGGGGCTTTAACGATTGTTTCCCTTCACTGGGGAATCGAACTAGGAGGCATAATCCCAGGATAAGGGGTCAGCTATTTTGAAATTAGATGAGAAGGAAATTTTTAACTGAGGGTTGTGAATCTTTAGAATTCTCATTGAGTCCTGTAAATGCTCATTGAGTAGAGTTAGACTCTAGGAGAATTAACAAATAATGGGATTGGGGAGGTGGGAAAGTGTAATTGAGGTAAAAGATCAACCATGATCTTATTGAACGGAGGGGCAGCTTAAGGGACAGTGTAGACATAGGTTTACCAGGATGTTGCCTGGTCTGGAGGGTATTAGCTACAAGGAGAGGTTGGATAAACTCGGTTTGTTCTCACTGGAACCACGGAGGTTGAGGGGTGACCTGATAGGTTTACAAGATTGGGTGGCATGGACAGAGTGGATAGTCAGGATGCTCTTTCCTAGGGTAGAAAAGTCAAGTACTAGGGGGCGTAGGTTTAAGATGCATGGGGAAAAGTTTAGAGGAGATGTGCGAGGCAAGTTTCTTTACACAGAGGGTGGGGAATGTCTGGAGTGCGCTGTCCGGGGAGGTGGTGGGAGCAGTTACAATAGCAACATTTCCGGGGCAACTCGATGAATACATGAATAGGATGGGAATGGAAGGATATGGATTCCGTAAGTGCATACGGTTTTAGTTTAGGCAGGCATCATGATCGACGCAGGCTTGGAGGGCCGAAGGGCCTGTTCCTGTGCTGTACTGTTCTATGTTCTTTTGCTGGGGGTAGCTGTATTCTAACTTGTTTCCCAATGTTCAGCAGGTAAAAGCCCTTATTGTGTAAGCAGCAGAAACATACAAGTTTGCTGTTCTAATAAGACGTAGTTTCAGCTGCAGTATTTCTGTGCATATTTAGGAGTTGCAAGCCACAACCCTGCTGATTGACTTCAGGGTGAATTAATCCACTGTTCAATGGCTCAGCCAAGTTGGATAACTTGGGGTATGTTGCTACAGGGAACAAGAAAGTACTCTAATTGGACAAACCAAAACCTTGCATATGGGTTTTTAAAAATTCACTCATGGGACATGGGTGTTGCTGGCTGGCCAGCATTCATTGTCTATCCCTAATTGCACGAGAGCAGTTGAGAAGTCAACCGCTTTGGTCTGGTTCTGGAGTCAGATGTAGGCGAGACCTGGTAAGAACGGCATATTTCCTTCCCTAAAGGGCATTAGTGAACCAGATGGGTTTTTCCAACAATGGTTTCGTGGTTATCAGTAGATTCTTAATTCCAGATTTTTTGTTATTGAATTCAAATTCCACATGGTCTGGAATGGGGGGGTGGGGGTGAGTTAATAGGTTGTGATGAACAAAACATCGTAGCTGTGAGGGACAGCTCGGTGGATAGGATATTAGGATGTAGATAGGCTGGAAAATTGGGCGGGGATCCTGGATTCAGGATTCAATCCTGGACCGGGGAGCGGCGCGGGCTTGGAGGGCCGAAGGGCCTGTTCCTGTGCTGTATTGTTCTTTGTTCTTTGTTTGTTCTATCTACTTTGGCGGGATTTGAATCTTGGTCCTCAGAACATTAGCGGACCTTCTGGATTAATAGTCTAGCAATAATACCACGAGACCATCACCTCCCCTTTAACTTGAAATGTAAACCTAAAAAATGGTGTGTTGGGTGCCGAGCTAACCAAAAAATTGCAATTGTCAAGATTAAATTAGTGATGCCCATAAATGAAATTTAGGCTGCCAAACACATGGGGTAGAACTCTGTCTATCCTGTCAAGCCCCTTCAGAATTTCATGTTTCAATGCGATCATCTTCAAAACTCCAGTGAATGTGAACCCAAATTACTTACTCTGCCTCTAATGTAAGTATAGTCTTAAATAAGGAGACCAAATCAATCACTTGACGTGTCTTGCCAAACCCCTGTACAATGGTAACAAAACTGCTTTATTCCTGTATTCCAATCCCTCTCACAACAAAGGCTAGCATAGCTACATCTTGGTAATTGCTTGCTGTACATGCAGGCTAACCTTCTCTGAGTATCAACATTTGGAATTGTCATGCTTCTTAAAAAATATTTTGCTTTTCTGTTCTTACTGCTGAAGTGAATAACCTCACACTTCCCCACCTTATACTCCATCTGCCACCTTGCCCATTCCTTTAACCTGTTCATAGCTCTTAGCAGCCTCTGTTTCCTCAGAGCTTGCATTTGCATCTACCATTGTATTAGCTATATATTATTCTGTAAATGGATATTTGCCACCGATTCTGGACATGGTTTGGCCAGTTTGAATTGCATCAATTGTCTCAGCAGTTGTTTTGTATTACTTAGAAGGTGAAAAGAATTTCATGTTTTACTTTTATCCCCATTCTTGAAAATAGTCGGCGAGGCTCTGGCCTGGGCAAAAGAGGAGCATCTGAGGCTCGCCGACAGGAGAAGATGGCAGATCCTGACAACAACCAGGATGGAGCAAATTCTTCTACACGCACAGAAGATGTACCTCAAGGAGCGTCGGGTAAAAAAGCAATCCTTTTTTAACCATTTCTGCTTGGTCTAAAAATGAAATGATGTTCAATATTTTTGAGAATGCATTGACTGGCAAAAGCATAACTAGATAATGGAGCATGATCCAGAACCAATCTTGTTCCGCTGAAAACAAATCTGTAGAGTATGTGTATTGTGGAGCAATCAAGAAAGTGGGCAACTGATTCATTATGGTCTTTTTTCAAAAATGCATCACAATCGTTAGCACTTGGTTTGATAATATTTGGCACCCGCATTCAGATATTGTGGCTGTTCCATCTGCTTTCAACAAAGCATAGCTTTAGACAGGGTTGCAAAATGAGGTGTGGTGATACTTTTGGCACCTGGAAATATTGCACACTTAAGTAAATTAGTCTGGCATTATCTCCATTTGTACAGTGAGTCTCTTTTTAAGTCTTGTTCCAACAGAAGTTGTGTGTCAATTCTTTGGAAAACTGAGACTATATTTTGGTTTTGAGTTACTGGGAAAATAACCCCGCTCCCCATCAAACTCTGGTTTTTGCATGCCAGCTCCATAAGGTTTAGCAATTTATTTTATTCTTGGGTTCTATCTTTGTTTTATTGTGTCATTTATTACCACCTCCAAAATGGTTTTCTTGTCAAATACAGGTGATCCTCCATTTGCCTAGTTCTGTAATATTAATGCTTTTCTTTGAATTGGAGTGATTGGATCGCCTTGATTTTGCTAAGTTAGTAAGTGTAGACTCCTCTGCAGTTTTTTGGCCAAAGAACACAGTCTGTTCTGGAGGTCATGGCTCCTGCAATGAAGGAACAGCAACATCCCACTAGATCAATTTAGTCTGGTATGATTCAGTTATATTCTATGGATCATGTATTTATTTTAAATTGTCGGGGAAATTTTTTCCTTTGGTAATGGTCAGGTTGACGCCAGTACTTGGTGGCAAGCATGATATGAAAGTGCCCTACTTGGGATCAGCAGAACAGTTAAAAGTACTATTGGTGGTGGTTTACTACTTTGCCACTTGGTCATTAAAGCTTTTCCAGCTGTGATTTTCAATCCTAGTAAATGGGATTCTTTCCATGTTTGGAGAAGCAAATTGAAAATGAAGATGGGAGGGGGAGGAGTTTGTTGTGACTCGACCTTAGACCTTCTCGTAAACTCCGCATTAAGTTCAGTTGATACCATAGAGTGCTTGCACTAATACACACACAATGTTTGCTGATCATCAAATAACTGTGCTAGAGAGAGAATTAGGCATTGGTCAAAAACTGGTGCAAGAATGGAAGAAAAAATCCATCCAGAAGAGGATGCCCAAGTGCACTGCCATCGTAACCGGGACCAGCCACTGCCCTGATCTTGAGAAGAATGTATCAGAACAGATCCTCAAATCAGCAGAATAGTTACATCGCCAGAAATTATGTACACACTTATGTGAGCCAAATCAAATGGAGGAAAAGATTTCAGACTAACAGCTAGTTGTGGTCACTTCATGTAATGAAAGCACTCTAGTATTGAGGCAGAAGACCAAGTTTACTCAGATTGCTAAAAGACCTCTGCTAAAATTATCCATTTCCAGCAATTCATTAAACAACAAAAACACAAGTATCTATTTAGTATCAATGGCAAAATAGATAAAATGCCCTTGCTAAACAATGGAATGAACAGGTTCGAACAGTTCTGGTGTAAATGACAGGATATGAGAAGATGGCTGACAGAACAAAATTAAGTAGTAAATTTTAAATTGCAAGACCATGCTGAACATAAAGATCCCTGCAGGAGTTCATTTGCACGTCGATAGTCAGAGGTATACAGCACAGTAAAAGGCCATTTGGCCCATCGTGTCTGCACCAGTTAAAGACAAACCATCTAACTATCCTAAGATAAATCCCATCCCGGATGTAATTTATCCTAGGATTCTCTGGGAGGCTAGAGAGGAGGCTGCAGAGCCTTTGGCTTTGATCTGTGTGTCGTCATTGTCTACAGGAACAGTGCCAGAAGACTGGAGGATAGCAAATGTTGTCCCCTTGTTCAAGAAGGGGAGTGGGGACAACCCTGGTAATTATAGACCAGTGAACCTTACTTCTGTTGTGGGCAAAGTATTGGAAAGGATTAGAAGAGATCGGATTTATAATCACCTAGCAAGGAATAATTTGATTAGGGATAGTCAGCACGGTTTTGTGAAGGGTAGGTCATGCCTCACAAACCTTATTGAGTTCTTTGAGAAGGTGACCAAAGAGGTGGATGAGGGTAAAGTGGTTGATGTGGTGTATATGGATTTCAGCAAAGCGTTTGATAAGGTTCCCCTTGGTAAGCTTTTGCAGAAAATACGGACACGTGATTGAGGGTGATTTAGTGGTTTGGATCAGGAATTGGCGAGCTGTAAGAAAACAGAGGGTGATGGTTGATGGGAAATATTCATCCTGGAGTTCAGTTACTAGTGGTGTACCGGAAGGATCTGTTTTGGGGCCACTGCTGTTTGTCATTTTTATTAATGACCTGGATGAGGGCGTGGAAGGATGGATTAGTAAATTTGCGGATGACACTAAAGTCGGTGGAGTTGTGCGGAGGGAAGTGGCAGGTTACAGAGGGACATAGATAAGCTGCAGAGCTGGGCTGAGAGGTGGCAAATGGAGTTTAATGTGGAAAAGTGTGAGGTGATTCACTTTGGAAGGAGTAACAGGAATACAGAGTACTGGGCTAATGGTAAGATACTTGGTAGTGTGGATGAACAGAGGGATCTGGGTGTCCATGTGCATAGATCCCTGAAAGTTGGCACCCAGGTTGATAGGGTTGTTAAGAAGGGGTACGGTGTGTTAGCTTTTATTGGTAGAGGGATTGAGTTTTGGAGCCAGGAGGTCATGCTGCAACTGTACAAAACTCTGGTGCGACCGCATTTGGAGTATTGCGTACAGTTCTGGTCGCCGCATTATAGGAAGGATGTGGAAGTGTTGGAAAGGGTGCAGAGGAGATTTACCAGGATGTTGCCTGGTATGGTGGGAAAATCGTATGAGAAAGGCTGAGGGGCTTGAGGTTGTTTTCGTTAGAGAAGAAGGTTAAGTGGTGACTTAATAGAGGCATACAAGATGATCAGAGGATTAGATAGGGTGGATAGTGAGAGCCTTTTTCCTCAGATGGTGATGGCTAACACTAGGGGACATAGCTTTAAATTGAGGGGTGAGAGATATAGGACAGATGCTAGAGGTAGGTTCTTTACTCAGAGTAGTAAGGGCGTGGAATGCCCTGCCTGCAGCAGTAGTGGACTCGTCAACATTAAGAGCATTCAAATGGTTATTGGATAAACATATGGATGATATTGGAATAGTGTAGATTAGATGGGCTTTCGATTGGTTCCACTGGTCGGCGCAACATCGAGGGCCGAAGGGCCTGTACTGCGCTATAATGTTCTATGTTCTAACTATTGTGATTCCATTTTTCAGCACTTGACCCATAGCCTTGTAAGCCTTGGCATTGCAAGCGCACATATATATACTACTAAAATGTTATGACGATCTCTGCCTCCTTAACCATTTGAGGCAGTGAGTTCCAGACTCTCTCCATCCTTTGGGTGAAAATATTTTCCCTCTCATCCCCTCTAAACCTGGGGGGCACTCGGCATATAAGTTATTCCCTGTTTTCAGAACGGTTTTTGGAGTCTTCAGGTGTTGACTTTTTATATGCTGCAATCTATGATAACTTTGGCTATTCGAAAGGCCTTTTTTTAATGGAAGTCTTCACTTCAGCTTCTAGTTCTGTTGCTGGAGCTGTTGGAATGCCAACATCTGGAGAGAGTGAGTCAGATGATTCTGAAATGGGCCGACTGCAGGGTGAGTACTCACTAGATCTAATTGTACAGTGGCATTTGCCTTATAAACCAGTTGTATTGATCACAATTTAACCAAATGAGTTGCCTGATTTCACTAAGAAAAAGTACTTCGAACATGAAGTCAGATAGTGTAACATATATACCAAAACCACCTTTCCTGTTCTCAGGTTGTTGCAAAGTGCTTCACAAGTTAATACAAGGACTTGCAATTGATCGGTAATAGGGTCTGGCAGAAAACTAGCATTTTATAATAGAAGCCAACATATTTGGATTAAAATAATTTTCTATTCAAGGCCATCAGTCTACACTGATGTAATTTCCTGAATTTGATCTGAACAGTCGCGAAAGCAAGTACCTTTTGATTTAAAGTACATTTTCGACTTGCATGAAACTGCTGTTGCAGATCCAATTTTTTTGCTTTTGTTGATTTTTGGAAGAAATGAAGAGCGTAATAGATCCACAATGCAAATTTTACATACAGATAAAAGTTTTTTTTAAAAATCTATTCCCTTTCCTTGCCCTCATCTTTTTCAGCATGATGGCAGTAAGGTTGCAAACAGTCTGATTCAGCCTCATTTGTATTCTTCAGTTTTGGCCTACTCATGGAAAAGTGGATTGAACTGTGCACATTTGAAAATTTAAAGTCTCACTAAATGCAGAAATTGGTTCGGTGCTGCCTGCTAATGCTCCCATTGAACCAAATTCTATTCTACTTCCATGTGCTTCACTGGTATCTAATCATGCTTATCTTGTTGCAGCTTTATTAGAGGCACGTGGCCTTCCACCCCATCTTTTTGGCCCCCTTGGTCCACGAATGTCCCAGCTTTTTCATAGAACAATTGGAAGTGGAGCAAGTGAGTAATTATTGAAGTATTATAGTATTACAGCACAGAAGGAAGTTATTCAGCTTGTCGTGTTCATGCCAGCTCTCTACAGGAGCATTTTGGCTAGTTCCACTCCTTTGCTATTTTCTGGCAGCAGTGCAATTTTTTTCTCTTCAGGTGTTTATCCAATTTCCTTCTGATTGAATCTACCTCCACCGTGTGCACAAACACAACCAGTGCATTCCAGGTCGCAACCAGTTACTTAACAAAAAAGGGTTTTCCTTGTGTCATTAATTCCTTTGATATTCTCCTTTTACATTGGTGTCTTCTGATACATGGCCCACCTGCCAATGAAAGCAGTTTGCCTTTATCTCTACTCTGTTTAGACCCCTCATGATTTTGAACATCTCTACTAAATCTCCCCTAAATCTTCTCTAATGCGATCAACCCTAGCTTCTCCAGTTTATCAATATAGTTGAACACCCATCCCTGGTATTATTCCCATAATCTTTTCTGCAGCCTCACCAATGCCTTCACATCCTTTCTGAAATGTACGCTGAGAATTGGATAGATATTCTGGTTGAGGTCACAAGTATTTTATAAAAGTTTACCATAACTTGAGTTTTGTTCTATCGGTGGCAGTGTGGTATTGTCACTGGACGACGACTCTTGGATCACTTGCTAACGAGTGTGATAGGTTTTTGTGCCACTGGTCATGGGTTCTGCGTGTCCTTTCATGGCCTGATGAACCTGTCCCTGGAGCTGTATCTCCGACAGCAAACATGGCTGGTGCTTCCAGAGGGTGGAATTGGTCCTTGGACTTGATCGCTGGCCTTCTTTTCTCAGGCTGCTTTTCCAGACCTCCTCGTGCTGGTAAAGGTCTCCCAGGCATTGACGCCTATGTTGTATTTCTTGAGGTAAACCTTCAGGTTGTCTTTAAAACGCTTTCTTTATCCTCCTGTTGTTTGGGTACCTTCCTTGAGCTGGACGAAGAAGATCTGCATTGGCAGTCAGGACTCTAGCATCCTAAGCACATGGCTGGCTCAGCAGAGTTGGTTTCGGATCATCAAAGCCTCGCTGCTGGTGCTCTTGTCTCCTCCTAGGACGCTGATGTTAGTCCACCTGTACTCCCAGCTGATGCAGAGGATCCATCTCATAATGTTAATGGTACTGCTCGGGGAACTTGAGGTGACATCTGTATGTAATCCAGCTTTCTGAGCCGTATGTAGGAGTCTGGAGTTGTCACTGGACTTGTAATTCAGAGACCCAATATAATGTTCTGGGGGCCAGAGTTTGAATCCCATCTTAACAGATATTTGATTTCAATACAACCTGGAATTAAATACCTAATAACCATGAAATTATTGTCGTCAAAACCCATCTGATTCACTGATCCCCTTTAGGAAAGCAAATCTGCTGTCCTTGCCTGGTCTGGTCTGGTCTGCATGTGACTCCAGACCAACAGCAATGTAGTTGACTCTTGACTGTCCTTTGAAGTAGCCTGGCAAGCCACTCAGTTCAGTTCAGGGTGTGAGGGTATAGAGGGATAGGGCCAAATGCAAGCAACTGGGATTAGCTTAGGGGTTTTTTTTTAAAAAAAGGGCGGCATGGACAAGTTGGGCCAAAGGGCCTGTTTCCATGCTGTAAATCTCTGACTCTATAACTAGGGATGGGCAATAAATGCTGGCCTTGCCAGCGATGCCCATATCCCACTAACTAATAAAAGCAAGTAAATGAAGCCTTTTGATCCATTTTCTCAACCTGCCCTGTTATCTTCAATCATTTATGCACAATACCCCCCAGTCTTTATTCCTACACCCACTTTAGAATTGCATTCTTTAATTTATATCGTCTTCTCTTATTTTTCCTATGAAATTATATTATTTCATTCTTCACTGCATTAAATTTCATTGCTGTTCCACCAGCCTCTGTCTCAAAGCTTGTAATATTCCAAGCTTTGAAATTGAAGTTGTGCCATTTTCACCTAAATATAAGGTCATTAATATAAATCAAGAATGTAGTATACTCTTTCTCAAATCCAACAAAAACACCATTGCCACTACCTGTTTAATGTCACTTTTTTATTCTGTTGTTCAACTTTACTGCAAGCCTTTGATGTGGTACTCAATACCCCACAGACCAGTAACGTTTTTATATTAGGGAAATCTGAAAACCCAGGTATTTACTAAAAGCATGCCACAATCTTCACTGTTTAAATCAAAATAATTTTGCTAAACAAAAATCAAAGAACATTAATATTAAATAGTCATATCCATTAAAGGTTCAAAGTATAATGAACCCAGTTAGCTATTCTCTAATAATAAAAGCAGAAAATATTGGCAAAACTCAGCAGGTCTGCAGCATCTGTGGATGAGGAACAGAGTTAATGTTTTGATTCAAAATATTGGCTTAAAAAGAGGGTCAAGGTGGAAGAAAGTTCGTGGTTTGAAGTTGTTGAACACAATGTTAAGTCCAGAAGGCTGTAAAGTGCCCAATTGGAAGATGAGGTACTGTTCCAGTTTGCATTGTGCTTCACTGGAACATTGCAGCAGGCCAAGGGTGGAAATAGACATGAGAGCAAGATGGTGAGTTCATGTGACAAACGATGGGAAGGTTGGTGTCATGCTTGAGGACTGAGCAAAGGTGTTCCCCAAGGCAGTCCCCAGTCTGCATTTAGTTTCCCTAATGTTTTGGAGACTGTGTTGGGAGCAGCAAATAAAGTCAGCCAAATTGAAGGAGATGCAAGTAAAATGTTGCTTCACAAAGGATTGTTTAGGCTTTGGACAGAGGAGAAAAGGGCATGTGTTACACCTTATGTGATTTCATGAGAAGGGATGAGAAGTGGGGGTGATGGAGGAGTGGACCTAGGGGTGCCGGAGGGAACTGTCCTCACAATGCTGACAGGAGGGGAGGGCAAGATGTGTTTGAAGGTGGCATCATAATGGGTTGAACACGCTTGAGCACCGTCAGCCACAGTAGAGAGGATCCTGGAAAAGGCAGACGCATCAGACACATTGTTTTGATAGGTGGCGTAATTGAAACAGATGCAATAGAGGTGGAGAAGCTGGGTGAATGGGGTGGAGTCCTTTTGGGAAGTAAGGTGTGAGAAGCTGTAATGGAGGAAGTTGAGAGAGTCGGTAGGCTTGTAATGAATATTGGTAAATCGTCTCCCAGAAATAGCAACAGAGGTCAAGGAAAAGAAGGGGAATGTTGGCGATGGACCGTGAGAGAAGTGGAAATTGGAAGCAAAATCAATATTTTCCAGGTCCAGACAGGAGCATGAAGTGCATTGATACAATCATTGATATACAGGATAAAAAGTTGCAAGGGGGATCCGAGTAGGACTGGAACAAATTGTTCCACAACAGTCAGATATAACTGGGGCCCAAAATTATTTGGACCAAGTGAGATAAGTTGAAGGACCGATTGAGTGAGGGAACAAATTCAGCTAGGCAACAGTAGTGGTGGATGGGGATTGTTCGGGCCTCTGCTCAACAGAGAAGCGTAGCCCCCTCAGACCATCCTGGTGTGGGGTAGACTTGTCAAGGGATTGGCTGTCCATTGGGAAGAGGAGGCGATTAAAGCCAAGAAACTGGAAATTGTTGGTATGACACAGGGCATCAGAGGAATTGTGAATGGAGGTAGGAAGAAACTGGGCAAGGGGAGGGAAAATAGAGTAAAGATCAAAATAAATTAGTTCTGTGGGGGGACTCTGTGGTGGAAAGATCTGCAGAGGAGATGAGGTAATTGACAGTCCTGGAAAGAATGGCTGTACGTTCGGTGGAGGGGTTATGGGAGGTAGGAAGAAGTTGCTGAGAGTTGGTGCTTGGGGTTGGACCTCTTTTTTTTCCCCCCCAGTGCATCGATGATTGGATCGATGCTGCTTCTTGCTCTGCACTGCATTAATCATGGGCAACTTTAGCTTTATAAATTGGGCTAATCAAATTGGAAATCATAGCCAAGAGAGTGAATTCATAGAGTGCACCCAGGATTTATTTTTGGAATGGAGTTTTTGTTATGGAGCTGACTAGGGATCGGGCTGTTTTGGATCTGGTAACGTGTAATGAGGTAGGTTAATAAATTTTCTCAAGGTTAAGGATCCCTTGGGAAGTTGTGATCACAATATGGAATTTAGCGTTCCATGAGTGAGCAAATTGTGTCTAAAAATCAGTGTTAAATTTAAAGAAGGGGAAATTACGAAGGAAGGAATTGGCCAAAGTAGACTGGTCATATAAATTACTAAGTAATACAATAGATGAACAATGGCAGACACAGAATTTATCACTCCCAGCAAAAATACAGTCCAATCAGGAGCAAAGACTCGAGCGGTGGAAGAACCCACCACATATAACCAAGCAAGTTCAGGAGGGTATTAACTTGAAAATGAAAACATACAAGGTGGTGAAGGTTAGTGGTAGGCAAGAAGAATGGAATAGATTCAGAATGCAGCAAAGATGGACTAAGAAAAATATACTGAGGGTAAGCTACCAAGAACATAAAAATAGACGATAGGAACTTTGTTAAAAGTAAGAGAGCATTGGCCCCTTACAGAATGAAACTGTAATTATGGAGAACAAAGTAATAGCAGAGGAGTTACATCTTTACTGTAGAGGCATCCCAGAATTAGTAAAATATACAGGGGAGGAATTGAATATAGTCACCATCACCAGAGAATTGGTTTTGGGCAAACTAATGAGGTTAAAGTCCCCGAGCAGTCCTGTGCAAGGACTACATGGAAATTACCCTGGAAATTTAAATTTCAATGGGCACTTACCTTGCACTAGAAACCATCCAAAATCCCAACTTAAATTGGAAATTTGGATAATCCCAACTGTTAGCAGAATGGCAATGCAAGAAAAGTTAGAACCATCCCCCTTCTCCCACTCCCTGACCATCTGATTCATCCTACCCATTTACGTTGTACACTTAACCTTTCCCCTGGTTTCTCAATATATTTAAACACCAGGACCTTTTAAATGTACCTGGTTTACTATAGCTGGTGCCATTAAAAAGGGGCATGGTTCACTTCCTGGGATGTTGCTGCCCTGCAATGGAAGGCCTCCAGAACCAGCTACACTGCACATTTCTCACTACATCTGTTTGAGAGTGTGAGAAATGTGCAACTTCGATCCTGGGTAAGGAAAAGTAGCTGAGTGACAATCTGACTGTGATTGCCACTCCTTGAAAGTTCTGGCCTTTACTCTAAATTGCTCCATATCTAACCTAAACAGTAATCACATTCGCCCCCTGACATTTGGTCCATTTCATCTACCTCATTCTGCCTATCCATGTTGGGCCAGATAGGTACTGACCAACAAAATTCTTAATACGTTTCATAAACTCTTCCCTCTTTGCCTTTTACACTACTGCTATCCCAATTTATATTAGGATAATTAAAGTCCCCCTCTCTTATCAATACTTTTTGCAGCTCTAATTTCCCTAGAACTTTACGCCTGCATCTTTCCTACTAATTGGTGAACCATAGAATATGCCTGGTAGTGCAATGGGATCCCTCTGATTCTTAACTCTAAATAGATTTTCCTCACTGTTAACAGCATTGTAATATTCTCGATCAATACTGTCACTTTCTTTCCATCCCTATCTTTCCTGAGCACCATATATCGTAACCAATCCTACTGTTTTTAAGCCAGGTCTCCATTATCACAATTTTTCTTTAAAGTTATTGTGACAATTTTATCTTCAATTAAACTTGCAATAGTTATTTCTAATGACAACATGCATCTGTCTTCCTTAGTTTGACAGAGTGGTGTTGCTTGTAGTGCTGTCAGACACAGCAAAGTGGAACTAACAGTGATACTTGAAATTACGGAAGAGCAGTTGAAATTCTAATGAGATGATTTTCTCAGGTTCAAAGGCGCAGCAGCTCCTACAGGGTCTACAAGCAACTGGAGATGAAAGTCAGCAACTTCAAGCAGTCATTGAGATGTGCCAGTTGTTGGTAATGGGAAATGAAGAAACGTTGGGAGGATTTCCAGTGAAGAGTGTTGTTCCTGCATTGGTAGGACCCATGAAATGCTTAATCGTCATTTTGCATTCTGAAACTATTATGCTTAACATGTTGAAATTTCATTTCTGTGGCACTCCACATACAAAAGGGGTCTTGCCTCTGAGTTCAAGGGTGATGTGCTGTAATGGTTTTTGATTTCAATGCCAAGGATGAATGTCATTTTGAAAACTTGAATGATCAATTCCAATGGGCATGGATAAATGCAAGATGGTGCTGACAGTTTTTTAAAAAAAACCAAAGGCCAAAAATGGATGTCAAACAGATTGAAAGAAAATAGTCTGATTTCAAACTAGTTGTTTTTCTGGTATATAACAAGTATACAATTGGTGCCATGAGTTTCATGAGAGCAACATTCCTGTTTCGAGTCTATTAATACTTGCATGAATACTTCGAGTTGACGTTCTCTTAAGCATTATAGCACATTATTTACTCCCAAATTTCTCATTTGCTTTGATAAGTTGTGAAAAATAAGGATAGCCTGTGAGAATTTTAGCTTTGATTGCATAACGTAGTAAATTTAATGTGGGGAAAAGTGATGTGCAAAGCCAGAATCTGCAGCAATGAATGTTCAACTTTAGTTTCAATTCAATTCGCATTATGATATGAAATTCACTGGAAAATACTCTGTTCAAGAAGTCTTTGGACTAGTTGGTGACAGGCAGCATGGTTCTATACCGGAAAGGTCATGTCTCATCAACTTGATTGAGTTTTTTGAAGAAGTGACAAAGAAAATTGATGAGGGAAGAGCTGTGGATGTCGTTTATATGGATTTTAGTAAAGTGTTTGACAAGGTCCCACACAGCAGACTGGTACAAAAACTAAAATCACATGAGATTTGGGGTGGGCTGGCTAAATGGATGCAGAACTGGCTTGGTTATAGAAGACAGTAGCGATGCAAGGGTGTTTTTCAGAATGGAGACCTGTAGCCAACGCCGGCATCTCCACATCATGACTAGTGGTGTTCATCAGGGATCAGTGCTGGGACCTCTGTTGTTTGTAGTGTATATATAAATGATCTGGAGGAAAATGTGGGTGGTCTGATTAGTTAGTTTGCGGGTGACACGAAGATTGGCGAAGTTACTGATAGTGCTGAGGATTGTCAGAGGAATCAACAGAATATCGATAGATTGGGGACTTGGGCACAGAAATGACAGATGGAGTTTAATCCAGACAAATGCGAGGTGATGCATTTTGGAGGATCAAATTTAGGTGGAAATTATACTGTAAATGGCAGAACCCTTAGGAATATTAACATAGAGGGATTTGGGCATGCAGGTCCACAGTTCCCTTAAAGTGGAACACAGGTGACCAAGGTGATTAAGAAGGAATATGGCATGCTTGCCTTCATCGGCTGGGCCATTCAATTCAGGAGTTGGGAAATCATGTTGCAGCTATATAAAACCTTGGTTAGGCTGCATTTGGAGTATTGCGTGCAGTTCTGGTCACATTACCAGAAGGACGTGGAAGCTTTGGAGAGGGTGCCAAGAAGGTTCATCAGGATGTTGCCTGGTCTTGAGGATGTTGGCTATGAGGAGAGATTGCATAAACTAGGATTGGTTTCACTGGAAAGACAGAGGTTGAGGGGAGATCTGATAGACGTCTACAAAATTATGAGAGGCATAGATAGGGTGGATAGTCAGAGGCTTTTTCCCAGGTGGAAGTGTCAATTACAAGGGGGCATAGGTTCAAGGTGAGAAGGGGAAAGTTTAAGGGAGATGTGTGGGGAAATTTTTTCACGCAGTTGAATGGTGCGTGCCTGGAACGTCAGAGGATGTGGTGGAAGCAGGCACATTAACAACATTTAAGAGGCATCTGGATGTGTATATGAACAGGGAGGAAATAGAGGGATATGGACCGAGTACGGGCAGAAGCTTTTTTTTAGTTAGGGCATCATGATTGGCACAGGCTTGGAGGGCCGAAGGGCCTGTTCCTGTACTGTACTTTTCCTTGTTCTTTTTGTTCTTTTGCATAAGTGTTTAGCCGTTATACACACTGCTTTAAATGGCGACCCCAGTGATTCTGAATTATTTTGGCAGATCAAGATCAAAGAACTTAAGCTTTGGGAGCAAATAATTATGATCATGAAATCAACTTATTTCTTGATTGCTAACTAATTGTTTCAATAAGTTGAAGAGTACAAGAAGTATTGGCTTAATCTGTCCGTATGTTGAACTTTTAAAATTTGTGACCATTGACTGCAATCACTGCACCTCCTGTGAAACTATTGGGTGGAATCCTGTGATGTTTTGAGCTGAACATGATTGAAATATGGAGTGTGAAGATACTGAAGTTTTGTTGTAGCTTGTAGTTGTCAACGATTTAGAACATAGAACATTACAGCGCAGTACAGACCCTTCGGCCCTCAATGTTGCGCTGACCAGTGAAACCAATCGAAAGCCCATCTAATCTACACTATTCCAATGTCATCCATATGTTTATCCAATAACCATTTGAATGCTCTTAATGTTGACGAGTCCACTACTGCTGCAGGCAGGGCATTCCACGTCCTTACTTCTGAGTAAAGAACCTACCTCTAACATCTGTCCTATATCTCTCACCCCTCAATTTAAAGCTATGTCCCCTCGTGCTATCCAACACCATCCGAGGAAAAAGGCTCTCACTATCCACCCTATCTAATCCTCTGATCATCTTGTATGCCTCTATTAAGTCACCTCTTAACCTTCTTCTCTCTAACGAAAACAACCTCAAGCCCCTCAGCCTTTCCTCATATGATTTTCCCACCATACCAGGCAACATCCTGGTAAATCTCCTCTGCACCCTTTCCAACACTTCCACATCCTTCCTATAATACGGCGACCAGAACTGTACGCAATACTCCAAATGCGGTCGCACCAGAGTTTTGTACAGTTGCAGCATGACCACCTGGCTCCGAAACTCAATCCCTCTACCAATAAAAGCTAACACACCGCACGCCGCCTTAACAGCCCTATCAATCTGGGTGCCAACTTTCAGCGATCTATGCACATGGACACCCAGATCCTTCTGTTCATCCACACTACCAAGTATCTTACCATTAGCCCAGTACTCTGTATTCCTGTTACTCCTTCCAAAGTGAATCACCTCACACTTTTCCACATTAAACTCCATTTGCCACCTCTCAGCCCAGCTCTGCAGTTTATCTATGTCCCTCTGTAACCTGCCACTTCCCTCCGCACTGTCTACAACTCCACCGACTTTAGTGTCATCCGCAAATTTACTAACCCATCCTTCTATGCCCTCATCCTGGTCATTAATAAAAATGACAAACAGCAGTGGCCCCAAAACAGATCCTTGTGGCACACCACTAGTAACTGAACTCCAGGATGAATATTTCCCATCAACCGCCACCCTTTGTTTTCTTACAGCTAGCCAATTCCTGATTCAAACCACTAAATCACCCTCAATCACATGTGTCCGTATTTTCTGCAAAAGCTTACCATGGGGAACCTTATCAAATGCTTTGCTGAAATCCATGTACACCACATCAACCGCTTTACCCTCATCCACCTCTTTGGTCACCTTCTCAAAGAACTCAATAAGGTTTGTGAGGCATGACCTACCCTTCACAAGACCGTGCTGACTATCCCTAATCAAATTTGTCCACTTCACTGACTTCTATCAAAATAAACATCAAGTTTGAGCAGAAATACGATAGCTAACCTTGTTTAAATTATCATCTTTGTTTTTAAATGTGCACAAAATAGCATTGCTAATCTTAATGTTCCTGACTTTCTAGATTATGCACATCCAACTCCTGTCAGTAATTAATGTCCTTATTGCTTTACAGATAACTTTGTTACAGATGGAGCACAACTTTGACATTGTAAGTATTTCTTACTAGTGTGGTTATTAAAGTTTTTTTTGAGATGGTTGTTCATTTACCGGTGTTTTGCTTACTTCTAATATGATAGATGAACCATGCTTGCAGAGCTTTGACTTACATGATGGAAGCTCTACCTAGGTCATCGGCTGTGGTTGTTGACGCTATTCCAGTCTTCCTGGAAAAGGTGAGAAGTTGACCAATTGCAAAAATTTTAAAATCTTTGAAACTAATAACAGCTGCATTCTTGCTGCTTGCTCTGAAAACATAATTTCACATTCCACATGTATGTCAACGGCATTAGGCTATACCTCACCACCTTCTCTCTCGTTGTCTCCAAATCATCAGACTGACTGTCCAGCATCTAGTACTGGATGACCAGAAATTTCCTGCAACTAAGCATTGTCTTCAATCCTCCTCAAAGCTCTATTCCCTCACCACTGACTCCATCCCTCTGGCAACTGTTCTGAGGCTGAACCAGACTGTTTGCAACCTAGCTGTCACATTGGAGCTGAGATGAACTTCCACACAAGTTTAAGTTTATTTGTGTCACAAGTAGGCTTACGTTAACACTGTAATGAAGTTACTGTGAAAATCCCCTAATTACCACACTCCAGTGCCTGTTCGAGTACACTGAGGGAGAATTTACAACAGTCAATGCACCTAACCAGCACGTCTTTCAGTCTGGGAGGAAATCGGAGCAGCTGGAGGAAACCTACACAGACACGGAGAGAACGTGCAGACTCTGCACAGTGATTCAAGCTGGGAATCAAACCTGGGTCCCTGGCGCTGAGAGGCAGCAGTGCTGTGTCACGGTGCCGTGTGACTGCTGATGCCACCTATTTCCGGTTCCATAATGTTGCCTGACACTGCCACTGTTTCAACTCGTCTGCTGCTGAAACCCTCTAGATTGGAGGGTGCTCACCCTCAACCTTGTCCTCTGTAAACTTAAGGTAATCAAAAACTCTGCCCAGATTCTGACTTGCACCATCTCGTTCACCCTTTGTGGGATGATCTACGTGGGTTCCTCGTTGAGCAGTACTTCATTTTTTGAACTAATTCCCTCATCTTGGATCCCTCCCTTGGCCTTGCACCACCTATTTCTGTAATATACTGCAGAGGCACAACCTTCAGATCCATACTCCTCTAATTCTCAAGGATCCCAAATTTTAATCACTCCACCATTTGTGGCATGCCTTCAGATGCCAAACCCGAAACTCAAAACTTCTTCCCTCAACCTCCCTTTGTCTTTTCTCCTTTAAAACACAGCACATTGACCAAGTTTTTGGCTATAGAAATCATAGAATCATAGAAACCCTACAGTACAGAAAGAGGCCATTCGGCCCATCGAGTGCACCGACCACAATCCCACCCAGGCCCTACCCCCATATCCCTACATATTTTACCCACTAATCCCTCTAATCTACGCATCCCAGGACACTAAGGGGCAATGTTTTAGCATGGCCAATCAACCTAACCCGCACATCTTTGGACTGTGGGAGGAAACCGGAGCACCCGGAGGAAACCCACGCAGACACGAGGAGAATGTGCAAACTCCACACAGACAGTGACCAAAGCCGGGAATCGAACCCAGGTCCCTGGAGCTGTGAAGCAGCAGTGCTAACCACTGTGCCACCGTGCCGCCATCTGTCTGAATATCTCTTATTTGGCTCAAAGTAAAAATTTGTTTTCTTTTGTGGGACATCAGTGTTTTTATTATAAAAGCTCGATATGAATGTAATTTTTTACTCTTGTTAAGTCCTGTCACTTGTACTAAATGTGAATATCTGATTCGTAATTCCAGGAATAAATTGTGGTAGTGTTAACGGTTATATTTAAACAACAAAACTGATACCTAATTCCCTTCACATCGTTCTTAGCATGGATTTTAAGACAGCTGTGGTACCTATATTGGAGTACTTGCTGTATTTTTGATTCTGGGAAAAGTGACTATAGATTGTGTTTCCACTTGGGCAGAGAATTGGACATTCGATTTTCTTACTTTGAGCAAATGGTGCTTCCTGTCCCTCCTTCCCCTGCCCTCCCCCACCTCTGACCACTTTTTGAAGGCTTTAAAGTATATAAAAGAGTAATCTTTGGCTAGCATTTGTTTCCACTCAGCATTGTATTCCTGAGGTTTAAAATGCTTCAATCTTTCCAAAGGAAATCCCAGTCCCACATTTAATTAACAAGTGCCAAAAAAAAGTACAAGACTGCATTTCCTATTAACTCTCTGGTTGTTTTGTGCAGGTTTCTGGAAATACAGTAATAGAAATGAAACTGACAAAAAAGACCTTAAATGCTTGTACTTTTACACTTTACAAATATCATTCCTGCAGCAAGGAGAAGATGACTAGACCACAAAACCACCCCTTTTCTAATACATGTTGCATCATTATCGGCTTTCAAATGATCTTTAATCCCTTATCCTTCCTGTAAAGCATTCAACTGCTGCTTGAATCTATTATCCCTGCTTCAGCAATCTCTTTGATTATTTTTTTTCTGCAAGTCTTTTGCTTGCTATGCAATACTGTTCTCTCTGCTTCCTTTCTTGGTTATTTGTAATGTGCCTCTAACATTTGAACACTCATGTACGAAGCATTCGGAACAAAATTAATGAGTTAACAGCACAGATAGAAGCAGAAGGGTATGATTTGGTGGCGATTACTGCGACATCATTACAAAGAGACCAGGTCTGGGAATTGAATATCCAAGGGTACTCAGCATTTTGGAAAGATAGACTGAAAGGAAAAGGAGATGGTCTAGCTTTGCTGGTGAAGAAAGGGATCGGTGCTGTAATGAGAAATGACATGAACACGGGAGATCAAGATGCAGAATCAGTCTGGGTAGAAATAAGTACTTGGTAGGAGTAATCTTTCAGCCCCAAGCAGTAGTTCTGCAGTGGGGCACAGTATAAACCAGGAAATACTGGGGGCTTGCAAGAAAGATACGGCAATAATCATGCGTGATTGTAATATGCACATAGATTGGAAGAATCAAATTGGCCAGGGTAGCCTGGAGGCAGAGTTCAATGAATGTATTAGATTGTTTCTTGGAACAGTATGTTATAGAACCAACCAGGGAGCAGGCTACTCTGGATTTGGCATTGTGTAATGAGGAGGGATTAATTGATGACCTCATAGTTAAGAACCCTCTAGGGAGTAGTGACCATAGTATGATATAATTCAAAATTCAGTTAGGGAGTGAGAAAATGGAGTCCTCACTAGCGTTCTTGAATTAATCAAAGGAAATTACATCGCCATGGGGACAGATTTGGCCCAAGTAGAGTGGGCAGGAAGGCTGAAAGGTAGGACAGCGGATGAGCAGTGGCAGTTGTTTAAGGAGATACTCCAGTCCTCACAACTAAAACATATCCAAATGAGGAAGAATGATGGTAAGGGGGGTAAAAAACATCCATGGCTAAACAAGGAGGTCAAGGACACTATAAAGACAAAAACTAAGGTGTACCATATTGCAAAGGCCAGTGGCAGGCTGGAAGATTGGGAAATTTTCAAACATAAACAAAGGGATATTTAAAAAGTAATAAAAAGAGCCAAGGTAAATTGTGAAAGAAAAGTAGCGCAAAATATCAAGAAGGATAGCAAATCTTCTAGTATATAAAAGGGAATAGAGTCGCTCAGGCGAATGTTGGTCCCTTGGAAAATGAAACTGGAGTTAATAGTGGAGAACACTGAAATGGCAGAGACACTAAATCAATACTTTGCCTCAGTTCTCACGGTGAATGACACTGGTACCATTCCTAAAGGAACAGGCAAGTCAGAGGTAATACAAAGGGTAGAACTTGGAACAATCAACATCAATAGGGAATATGTACTCAGCAAGCTATTGGGATTGAGGGCAGATAAGTTCCCCCGGGTCTGATGGCCTACATCCTAGGGTATTAAAGGAAGTGGCAGTGGAGATAGTGGATCCATTGGTTATAATATTCCAAAATTCCCTGGACACAGTAAAGGTTCCAATGGATTGAAAAAATGCTAATGTAAAATGCCCTTATTCAAAAAGGGAGGGAGGCAAAATGTGGGAAATTACAGACCAGTTAGTTTAACATCTGTTACTGGGAAAGTGTGAGAATCGATTATCAGGACATTTGGAAAGTCAAAACACTATCCATCAGAGTCAGCATGGTTTGATGAAAGGCAAATCATGTTTGACTAATTTGCTAGAGTTCTTTGAGGATGTAACAAAGTGGATAATGGGGATCCTTGAGATGTAGTATATCTGGACTTCCGGAAGGCGTTTGATAAGGTGCCGCACAAAAGGTTAATTCACAAGGTTAGATCACATGGGATTGGGGTTATTTATTAGCTTGGTTAGGTGACAGGCTGATGGACAGAAGACAGAGTCGGGATAAGTGGTATTTTTCTGGATGGCAAGAAGTAATTAATGAGGTGCCACAGGGTTCTGTTCTTGGGCCCCAGCTATTTACAATCTATATTAATGACTTGGATACAGGGATAGAAGGCTCTGTCGCCAAATTTGCAGATGTCACAAAAATAGGTGCGACAGTAAGTTGCAATGAGGAAATAAGAACCTTATAAATGGATATAGATAGGTTAGCAGAGTGGGCCAAAATGTGGCGGATGGACTTTAACGTGGATAAGTGTGAGGTCACGCATTTTGGTCAGGAAAATGGGAAGGCAAATTATCTAAATGGGGAGAGACTTCGGGGTGCTCCGGTGCAGAGGGATCTGGGTGTCCTCGTTCATGAGTCACGCAAAACGAGCATGCATGTATAGCAGATAATAAAGAAAGTGAATGGAATGCTGACATTTATATCTAAAGGAGTAGAATATAACGGTAAGGAAGTATTGTTGCAACTATACAAGGCATTGGTGAGGCTACACCTGGAGTATTGTGCACAGTTTTGGTCCCCGTATTTGAGGAAAGATATAGTGGCATTGGAGGCAGTTCAGAGGAGGTTCACTAGGTTGATTCCAGAGATGAGGGGTTGGTCCTGTGAAGAGAGATTGAGCAGTTTAGGCCGATACTCTCTGGAATTTAGAAGAATGAGGGGAGATCAAATTGAGATATACAAGATGGTAAAGGGTATGGATAAAATAGACGTGGAGTGGATGCTTTCGCTGGTGGGGCATTCTAGGATGAGAGGTCATAGTCGTAGGATAAGGGGTAGCAAATTTAAAACACAGCTGAGGAGAAACTACTTCTCCCAAAAGGTTGTGAATCTGTGGAATTCACTACCCCAAAGTGTGGTGGGTGCTGGGACAGTGAGTAAATTTGAGGAGTTAGACTGATTTTTTAATTGGTAATGGGTTGAAGGGCTATGGGGAGAAGGCAGAAAAATTGGGGTGAGGAACCTACCAGCCGTGATCAAATGGCGGAGCATGCTCGATGGGCCGAATGGCCTAATTCTGCTCCTATATCTTATGAACTTATCATTGAGAGCAGTTTTTCTGGACTCGACTTGTCAGTGCCTTCCCTAATCTTGAACATATTGTTGAGTCACCTCAATTCTGTCTTTCAAAGAAAAGTTAACCTTTTCATAATTTCTAAAATAACACAAAATATATCTATTGTAGATGACCAGGGTTAGATATTCTACGCTGGGTGACAGGTCTTTTTCAGCATCAGCAAAGCCCTTTGACATTAATTTTGCCTCTGCGAACCTTGTGTTCCTCCAATTCTCACCTCCCTGTGCATCCCCAATTTCCTTTGACTGTCCAGTGGCTACGGTGCCTCCGGTCGTTGAGATGCAAAACTGGATTTCTCATCCTAAAGTACTCTGCCCCTCCTGCAACTTCTCCTTTAAAGCATTCGTTTTAATGTCTGTCTCCTTGACTGTCTGAAATATCTTCTTGAGTAGCTTGGTGTTGAATTGTGTTTATTACTCCAGTGAAGCACATTGGGATGCTTTAATATTTTAAAGATGCCATATATGTGCCAGTCGTGGTGTCTAATGTTTTATTGTAGCTAAATATTTGAGCAAGTTTGTAAATTTATCCAAAGATCAATCTTCGGTTTGTGGTACAATTAATTGTTTTATTTACCATTCGTTCTATTGACTGATTGCTTTTAGTTCCTGGTTCCCTAACCTTATATTTATCAATTTGCACCTGGTCTAGTTACTGAAAAGATATGATTTTTTATGAACTTGTTCATGTTTAATCTTTTCAAATTTAGAAGTTTTTACTTCAGGTAATGTGATCAAAATTTAAGATGTACTTGGAGATGAGATGCTAGTGCCTTGTCCCACTCGAGTATTCTGATACTAACCTCTTGTCACACTGAAATAATGCTGTTAATGTCTCCTTTGATTTTCTGTTTTAAGCTAATTGTGCAGCATTTAAAATTTGTCCCAATTCCATTAATTGGCCATTAATCTCCAATATAGAAAGATGATTCCTCCCATCGTTCCAATTGTAAATCAACTTGTTACCTGTCTGATTTTTTTCATCATACAAGCTTTTAAACTCTTGCAGGATGAGGATCCAATATTTTAAGCTAAGAGCAATCTATTTGTACTGCAGTGAATTGTGAAGTCTTAATTTAAACTTGCAGTTTGAGAAAAAAAACTCGAATTGCAAGGTTGGCATCAGTGCAAGAGTATTTGACTAATATTTTTAGCATGATTTTGTTTTGGTTCTCATGATAGTGGACAGTGACCTTTAAGGACCATGGTCTGCATGGTATAGATTGTATACTTTTCTGTAATTTAATATGTTCTGTTGTGAAACTGTTATCTGTCGACCAAGAGTGCATTATAAATCTTTTCACATGCATAAATTCCATCCTTGTTTCTAGCTACAAGTCATTCAGTGCATCGATGTGGCTGAACAAGCTTTGACTGCTCTAGAAATGTTATCACGCAGGCACAGCAAAGCCATTTTACAAGCTGTGAGTACTATCAATTTTTATTCATGTGAATGAAGAAACACATCTCCAGTCCTTAAAGTTCATATATAAATTACTCCTCCCTTTTATTCTGTGATGCAGGTCAGGGTACAAATGTAAACCAGCAGCTCTATAGTCCAAATAGTGAAAATGGTCAGAAGGAGGCCAATTGACCCATCATATCTGTACTGGCTCTCTGAAGACGCAATTCACCTTGTGCCATTCCACCACATTTTTCCCCATAAGCCCTACACGTTCTTCCTTTTCAGGTAATCCGGTTCCCTCTTAGAATGCCCCAATTGAATCTGCCACCACAACATTTTCAGGCAGATCCTAACCACTTGCTGCATGAGATTTTTTTTTCTCATATCATTGCTCCTCTTGTCCATTGCCTTAAATCTGAGCCCATTGGTCCTTGATCCTCCCACCAAAGAAATAAAGAACAATACAGCACAGGAACAGGCCCTTCGTCCCTCCAAGCCTGCACCGATCATGTGTTCCTAACTAGACCATCCGTTTGTATCCCTCTATTCCCAGTCTGTTCATGTGGCTATCTAGATAAGTCTTAAATGATCCTAGCGTGTCTGCCTCAACCACTTTGCTTGGTAGTGCATTCCAGGCCCCCACCACCCTCTGTGTAAAATACGTCCCCCGCATATCTGTATTGAACCTTTCCTCTTCCCCTCCGCCCCCCCCAACCCCGCCCCCTCCCCCCTTACCTTGAACTTGTGACCCCTTGTGTTTGTCATTTCTGACCTGGGAAAAAGCTTCCAACTGTTCACCTATTTTTGCCCTTTATAATTTTATAAACTTCTATTAGGTCGCCCCTCATCCTCCGTCTTTCCAGGGAGAACAACCCTAGCTTACTCGATCTCACCTCATAGCTAATACCCTTCATAGCAGGCAACGTCCTGGTAAACCTTTTCTGCACTCTCTCCAAAGCCTCCACGTCCTTCTGGTAGTGTGGCGACCAGAACTGGACGCAGTATTCCAAATGTGGCTTAACCAACGTTCTGTATAACTGCAACATCATATGCCAACTTTTATATTCTATGCCCCGTCCAATAAAGGCAAGCATGCCATATGCCGCCTTCACCTTTTCCACCTGTGCTGCCACCTTTAAGGATCTGTGGGCTCCCACACAATCAGAATATTTTCCCTCTATTCATTGGTCATGATTTTGAATGCCTCTTGACTTTCTCTTTTCCATGGAGAAAAGCTCCAACTTCTCCAATCTATCCACATAACTGAAGTTCCTCATTCCTAGAACTATTCTCGTGAATCTTTCCTGCGCTATCTTTAATGACTTGCTATCCTTCCTAAAGTGTGGTGCCCAGAACTAGATGGGATACTCTGGTGTTTTATATAGGTTTAAATAACTTCCCTGATTTTGTACTCTGTCCTTATTGATAAAGTAAGTACAGTAAGAAGTTTAACAACACCAGGTTAAAGTCCAACAGGTTTATTTGGTAGCAAAAGCCACACTATCTTTCGGAGCGCTGCCCCTTCGTCAGGTGAGTGAGTGTTCTATTCACAAACAGGGCATATAAAGACACAAACTCAATTTACAAAATAATGGTTGGAACGTGAATACTTGCAGCTAATCAAGTCTTTAAGATACAAACAATGTGAGTGGAGAGAGCATCAAGACAGGCTAGAGAGATATGTATTGTCTGCAGACAGGACAGCCAGTGAGACTCTGCAGGTCCAGGCAGGCTGTGGGGATTACAAATAGTGTGACATGAACCCAATATCTCGGTTGAGGCCGTCCTCGTGTGCGGAACTTGGCTATCAGTTTCTGTTCGGCGACTCTGCACCGTCGTGTGTCGTGAAGGCTGCCTTGGAGAACGCTTACCCGAATATCAGAGGCCGAATGCCCGTGACCGCTGAAGTGCTCCCCAACAGGAAGAGAACAGTCTTGCCTGGTGATTGTTGAGCGGTGTTCATTCATCCATTGTCGCAGCGTCTGCATGGTTTCCCCTTCGTTGTCCAGTACTTCCCCGGAGCGGAGAAGCTACGGCATCTCCTCCGGAGCCTTCAACATGTCATTGATGAAGACGAACATCTCGCCAAGGCCATCCCCACACCCCCACTTCTTGCCTTCAAACAACCGCACAACCTCAAACAGACCATTGTCCGCAGCAAACTACCCAGCCTTCAGGAGAACAGTGACCACGACACCACACAACCCTGTCACAGCAACCTCTGCAAGACATGCCGGATCATCGACACAGATGCCATCATCTCACGTGAGAACACCATCCACCAGGTACACGGTACCTACTCTTGCAACTCGGCCAACGTTGTCTACCTGATACGCTGCAGGAAAGGATGTCCCGAGGCATGGTACATTGGGGAAACCATGCAGACGCTGCGACAATGGATGAATGAACACTGCTCGACAATCACCAGGCAAGACTGTTCTCTTCCTGTTGGGGAGCACTTCAGCGGTCATGGGCATTCGGCCTCTGATATTCGGGTAAGTGTTCTCCAAGGTGGCCTTCACGACACACGGCGGCGCAGAGTCGCTGAGCAGAAACTGATAGCCAAGTTCCGCACACATGAGGACGGCCTCAACCGGGATATTGGGTTCATGTCGCACTATTTGTAATCCCCACAGCCTGCCTGGACCTGCAGAGTTTCACTGGCTGTCCTGTCTGGAGACAATACACATCACTTCAGCCTGTCTTGATGCTCTCTCCACTCACATTCTTTTGTATCTTAAAGACTTGATTAGCTGTAGGTATTCACATTCCAACCATTATTCATGTAAATTGAGTTTGTGTCTTTATATGCCCTGTTTGTGAAAAGAACTCGCACTCACCTGACAAAGGGGCAGCGCTCCGAAAGCTAGTGGCTTTTGCTACCAAATAAACCTGTTGGACTTTAACCTGGTGTTGTTAAACTTCTTACTGTGTTTACCCCAGTCCAACGCCGGCATCTCCCCATCATGACTTATTGATAAAGGCCAGGGTACTTCATGTTTTACTAACTACACACTCAACAAGCTCTGTCACCTTCAGTGACTTATGCACACATACACCCAGCTCCCTCTGCATACCCTATAGAATTGTATGTACCCGTTTTCTTGCATTATCTGTCCCAAGCTCTTCCCACTACAATGAATCACTTCACATTTTTCCACATTGAATCTCATCTGCCTTGTGTCCACCCATTTCATCAACTTGTCTCTGTCCTTTTGAAGTTCTGTACATCCTTCTCATTGTTCACACTACTTGCAAGCTTTGTATTGTCTGTACATTTTTAAATTGCGCCATCTGGAAAACAACCGTTCACCTCTACTCTGTTTCCTGTCACTCAGCCAATTTCGTATGCATGTTCCTACTGTCCCTTTTATTCCAGTCTCCAACCTTGTTCACAAGTCTGTTGGCTGGCACTTTATCAAATTGTTTTGGAAATCCTTGTAAACCTCCAACAGCCTTACCTTCATCAAAAACTGTTTAAGTTACTTAAATGTTATTAGTCATTTGTGTGAGACATGATAGAAATTGTGACCAGGGGATGCTAAGTTTTTGCTATTCCTTCCTGGTACTCTATTCACGAATTGTAAGCACAGGTAACTGGTGCAGATCAGGAGTGGTATTTCTGGTCTAATTATACATTA
The DNA here is from genome assembly GCF_964213995.1 of Mustelus asterias. Classification (NCBI taxonomy): domain Eukaryota; kingdom Metazoa; phylum Chordata; class Chondrichthyes; order Carcharhiniformes; family Triakidae; genus Mustelus; species Mustelus asterias. Next base: position 22,029,482 of record NC_135803.1, on the reverse strand, counting down.
ATTGGATGATTAATTGTACTCAGTTGGTGGCCATTAACTGGGGACTCTGTGTGCTCGTGTATGAAGGAGCAGGCTGAAAGTGTATTTTATATTGGCACTGCATTCTATTTAATGTATGCCTGTACAAATAAAAGCTAGTAAATCTCTCAAAGCTAGACTCGAGTCTATCCTTCACTGCTTTGCTATTTGAATTGTGAAATCTAGCCTGGTTTTTCTTTCCCATTTTCTCCCCTCCTTTATACTGATAGAGGTGAATTGCTGCATATCCTTTTGAGGTATGCTGTATGGTTGAAGGAAGCTTCAGTAAGTAAATCCAAAAAAAAGGAGCCTTTTCTAGATCTCTTGTGTAGTGCCATGGGACAAGATAGATGGTGGAGATGAATGTGTGACTGGAGAGAGATTGCAGGAAGGGAAGGCGTTCGTGTTCTGGGGTGTTGGGACTAGTTCTGAGGCAGATGGAACCTATATAAACTGATGGGTTTGCACCTCCACAGGACTTGAGCCAGTATTATGGCAGGGAAACTTGTTCTGTGGGGGAGGTTTAAACGAGCTGGACAGGGAAATGGAAACCTGGGCGTAGATTCAAAAGGTTGAGCAGCAAAACTGAACATGAAAACAAAAATCTAGCGATCATGGAACGCAGGCAAAACGGACTGGAAACTAGACAAAAAGGGAGTTTTGTAGTGATTAGTGGTTGTGTACTGAGTTGATTACTAAGACCAGCCAAGGGCATAGGTTTTGAAGAAACTGATATAACTAGACTGAATCTAGTGTTTTCTTCACCTCAAAAAATTCCATCTTATTCCCTTAAGCTTGTTGCTCACAATATTCCAGTGATATCCAAGAAATCAACATCTGTTATTTCTAGATGAATATTTTTGATGGAGAAAAGGAATTTGTGTAAAAATGATATTGTTTAAGATTGTTTCGCGAAATGTGTTCTTTTCTCCTTGTTCATCTCATCACCTTCATTCTGCCAAAATAATGCTAATTACTCTTTTTCATAACTTTTAAGGGAGGATTGGCTGACTGCTTGCTGTACCTGGAGTTCTTCAGCATCAATGCCCAGCGAAATGCCCTGGCAATAGCAGCAAATTGCTGCCAAAGTATTACTCCTGATGAATTTCACTTTGTTGCTGATTCATTGCCCTTATTAACCCAGAGGCTCACTCATCAGGTAGTGAAGAAACATTTTCTGTTGATGGCGATGTGTGTCAATTCTGTGGATTAATTTTTTCACAACTTGTATTGAATAACATAAATGTAAAAACCCAAAACCAAGGTTATTGTAGTGTTCATAATAGCTGCATTTATTGGCTTGGTTTGGCCAGTGGCTCGTGGTGAACCTGCTACTGTCAGTGCCACCCTTTATTTATTTTATTTATTCATTCATTCATTCACTGAATGTGGCATTGCTGGCTCGACCAGCATTTGTTTCCCATCCCTTGAAAAGATGGTGATCAGTTGCTTTCTTGAACTGCCGCAGTCCATGTGACATAGACCCACAGTGCTTGTAAGGAAGAGTGTTCCAGGACTTTGATCCACTAACAGTGAAGGAATGACGATATAATCCCAAATCAGCATGATATATGACTTGGAGGGGAGCTTGTACATGGTGTTTCCATGCATCTGCTGCCTTTTTCCTTTTTAGGTGGTAGAGGTCACAGATTTGGAAGGTGCTGTTGAAGGGGATTTACACATCAGTACAACCCTGCTGGCTCTCTTTAGTGGCATTATTGACCGACTTTTATGCTGTCCTAGAGCCAGACTCTGCATTCCTAGCATTTTGGATTCCGTGGTGTACTATTTCCGGGAAGACCAGCTAAATGTGACAAGTTTAATATGGGAAAGCAGCTCTCACTCCCAAAATTTAGGCTCAGTACACAGAGTTTTGTGACTCTTGCTACTTTGAAACAGAATTCACATCTTAATATGTCAACTATTTCTTATGCATTCCTGAGCGGTGAGTTGAACATGGAAGTTTCCAATTGTTGGTTTTAAGTATTTCATGCTCCTAAATGTCAGTTGGAAGAAAAGTACTTGTGTTCAGTATTTTGCTATAAAGAACAGAGAAAAGTACAATGCAGGAACAGGCCCTTCGGCCCTCCAAGCCTGTGCCAATCATGATGCCCTAATTTAAAAGAAACCTTTTGTCCTTGCTCGGGCCGTATCCAACTATTTCCTCCCTATTCACGAACCCATCAGATGCTTCTTCAATGTTGCTCATGTGCCTGCTTCCACCACGTCCTCTGGCAGCGTGTTCCAGGCACCCACTCCTCCTCCGCACATTTCCCTTAAACTTTCCCCCTCTCACCTTGAACCTGTGCCCCCTTGTAATTGACACTTCCACCCTTGGTAAAAGCCTCTGACTATCCACCCTGTCTATGCCCCTCATTTTATAGACCTCGATCAGGTCTTTCATCAGCCTCTGTTTTTCCAGTGAAAATTTCTGCAATTATGCAATTTCTCCTCATAGCCAACAGCCTCGAGACCAGGCAACATCCTGGTGAACCTTCTTTGCACTCTCTCCAAAGCTTCCACATCCTTCTGATAATGTGGTGACCAGAAGTGCACGCAGTACTCCAAATGCGGCCTAACCAAGGTTTTATATAGCTCCAACTCTTACTGAATGAATGTTTAAACCTTGCTTTAGTATAACGATTTTCAATTCAATGTTTTAAATTTGCAATTCATTGTGCGTTAACCCACATATGAAGAATACAAATTAAGCATAAACCTAAAGATAAAACATATTCCTATTATCCACAAATGCAGATAGCCCTCGACTTTCAAACAGTGTTTATATTTGTAAATTGACACCCAGATCCGTCTTTCCCACATTAGTTTTGACCTTATGGTACTGTCAGTGGCAACCTCCCAATGCCATGTTAGTTGCAAAGCAACTTATTGGCATCCATACGCACATGCGCATCAATATTCAGTACTTGGTGCCTTTTCCAAAGTGTTTCTTAAAATTTGGAGTTTCTTGGCCCATAATAATGGCAGAAAAGTTCAAGTCTAGTGCAAGGGATGTTTCTTCTAAGAAATGTGGAGAGATTACTATGGAAACAAAAATGAAAATAATTAAGAGGTCTGTAATGAATGAGACAAAACGTTGGTCGAGAAATTGGTTTACCTTCAGATATGTCCCTGAATGACTACAGTGAGTATCCTGAAAGACAAACTAAGAACTCAGCGGCACGTTGAGGCGTCCAGCTCCTAAGTTTAGGCATAATTCAGGAAAGGCTAAGAGTCTTTAAGATCTGAAGAAGCAGCGGGGGAAGAATTCTAATGTTGAGCCTTGTAATGTAAATAGGTTAATGTGTTTTAAAACTAGGGTCAATTTGTATCGCATCGGGGTGTCCAGTGAAGCTGCCAGTGCTGTTAAGGAGGTAGTTTGTCTTTTTCCTGAGGCATTGGCTGAAATCATTGAAGAGGGTGGGTATTGTGCTCAGGAAGTTTTTAATGCTGACCCCTTTGTTTAAAAAAAATTGAATTCAAATTTCATCATCTGGTGGGATTTGAATTCAGGTCCCCAGATCTTGCTCTGGGTTTCAGTGACAATACCATTACACCATTGCCTCCCAGTGTGTGGTTTTCAGAAACTGATTGTCGCAAGTCAAAGGATTGTTGGCACAACTTGCTATCTGTTTTCTAACAGCTTAATGCACAGGTTGCTGCCATAGTCACTAAGATAAATACTTCACGTCACCTTTCCCATAAAACAGTCTAAGTCTTCCTAGACCTCCCAACAATCAAACCATCTAGGGTTACAAAGGCAAATTCCAGTACAGGACACGTGACTCCTTTCATTTTACTCTAAATTTAAAGACATACTAAAACAGGTCTTATAAACCTCAATACAACATTAAAACAAATCTGGATAACGAAAATTGTTTATTATACTCCCAACATTAACTGTAGTATTAATATGTATAGGTACAAATGAAATTCAATAAACTTGACCAGAGGAAATAGTAAGTCCATTCTTTGTGAAGTGTCAAAGAATGGTTACAGTATAGGAGAAGGTCCTTTGGAAGCAAAAAGGCACAAGAATATGGATGAAGTAATGAAAAAAGTAAGATGTCTTGTCAAAGAACCTTGAGCTGAATTAGCTGTTTCACCATGTCGGATTCTGTTTTGATACTTCAATGACAAAACATCCTCTGAAATAATTTTGTGATTGTAGTTGAAAATTGCTAACTTGGGACCTGGTGTAATATTTAAAAAGGCAACTTTTTGTTTCTGATTAGGATAAGAAATCTGTCGAAAGTACTTGCCTGTGTTTTGCTCGACTGGTGGACAACTTTCAACATGAAGAAGTAAGATATTTAAATGTGCTATTTTACCGATGACACTTCCAGTTTATATGCGGGAGCATTAGAAAGTTGTCAAAATCAAACTTCCTTCAGTTTTGTTTTATAAAAATTGTGTTGGAGGAAATGTTGTACATATTTGAATTGCAGAGCAGTTCATAGCCGCTGTGTGGTTGGTATATCTACAGTGGTGTTTATTTTGAAACTTTGTCCAGTGCTGGAAGTTGGCAGCTGAAATGCAAATTGCATTTTTAGCCTATTAAATGGAATTGGGAAATTATCACAAACCTCACTAAATAGCCTGAGATTTCATAATTTGGAGGAGCCTGTACTGAATCTTTTTATGGAAAGGATTTGTATGACCAAGAGCACCTTATAGTGCAACAGATAATTTGTTTCAGAAAGCGTTTATCTAAAAGTTAGATGAATTTTACTTTTTTTCTTTAACTAGTATACTTTTTTTAATAAGTACCTCATCTCTGGAAATACATTTTTGCTTTGGACGGGAATTTTTGCTTTGGTTGAAAGGCTTAGATGGCAAGAAGCAATCCGTTCTTAGACTTGTGGGTGGGAATGTGAAGAGCGCTGGTCTGGTGGAATTGTTTTCTGTTCAAGACCTAGTATTAGGTGACACTGGGTTTCTCTTTATCCTTTATGATTTAAATACATATAATTTGGGGAAGAGTTTTACAAGCACTCTGTACATGTGCATTTTACTTAACTATTTTAAAGCCCTGCTGTTGAGTGCATTTTTGTTCACTCACCAGTCAACTTCCCTGATAATTATGACCCATATTGAGGGATTAGGGAAAACTGATTGTACTACATTTTAGTGCAAGTTGAAAAACTAATGTCTTGAAAATTTTGGCCGTATAGCTAGAGAGAGATTTTGTTATAGATCACAAAATTCCAGGTTGCAATGGTATTCTGGCTCGTTATCGCATCAATAACACCTGGCTTATTTTCTTAATTACAAACTTTCTTTAACCCCTCTTCCCTGCACCTGTAATGTGCAAGGGGATAAAGTGGTCTTTTTTGGAAGAGGGTTGTTGATGGGAGATTTAAAGGAGAAAAGTTGCACATTGAGTGTGAGTGCAAGGAACTCGTGGATGGTTTTGTCACTAAAATTGAAACAATCTTATTAGTTGCTTCTGTTGTGTCCCTCCCTCCCATGATTCTACCTGGCCAAACTTCCTTGAATGCTCTGACCTGCCTTAGCCCTCAATTCACATCTTTCTCTTTTTCTCCAATCTCCTCTTTACCCCTCTGAGCTCGTGTTCAATGTGACTAATCTTCTGTTCCCTCAATCCTACTCCAACCAACCTGATCACCCAAACCCCCTCCTAGCCCCAAACAGTTGCTCCCGCTCCCAATGTTGTCCCTACAAAAACCCTCCCCTCAAAAGAAACAATCCTTGGCCCCACCATCGTTGCAAACTACAGTACCATTGGAGAGTACCATTTCCTCTCCAATGTCCCTGAACATGATGCTGCTGTTCAATTCGGGCTTTCGGGCGGCACGGTAGCACAGTGGTTAGCACTGCTGCTTCACAGCTCCAGGGACCTGGGTTCGATTCCCGGCTCAGGTCACTGTCTGTGTGGAGTTTGCACATTCTCCTCGTGTCTGCGTGGGTTTCCTCCTGGGTGCTCCGGTTTCCTCCCACAGTCCAAAGATGTGTGGGTTAGGTTGATTGGCCATGATAAAATTGCCCCGTAGTTTCCTGAGATGTGTAGGTTAGAGGGATTAGTGGATAAAATATGTAGGGATATGGGGGTAGGGCCTGGGTGGGATTGTGGTCGGTGCAGACTCGATGGGCCAAATGGCCTCTTTCTGCACTGCAGGGTTCTATGATTCTCTGATCTAATTCCATTCCCATATTTCCCAGAACTTCAAACAGGTTTCCACCCTGCCAGAGTGTCAAAGTAGCTCTTCACGCATCATCCTTCTTGACCTGTCTGCAACCGTTAACATGGTTGATCACTTCCATCATCCTCCTCCATCACTCCATTGTTCTCACGTGGCACCATTATTATCTATCCAATTTAAGCCAGAGAATTAGTTCCAATGACTTCGTTTCCTGCTCCCTCACTGTTACCTCTGGTGTCCCCAAAGGATCCATTCTTGGCCCCCTATTTTTTTTTCTCATCAACATGCTGTCCCTTGGTAACAGCATCCAAAGGCACCATTAGTTTTCACGTGCTGTCGACACCCATCTCTATCTCGCCACTACCATATCTTTTGACTCTTCCACTATTGTGGAATTATCAGGCTGCTTGTCCAACATTCAGTATTGGATGAACAGAGATTTCCTCAAATGGGAAGGCTAAAGCTGTAGTTTTCAGTCCCTACTCCAGATTCAGTTTCCTAGCTCCTGTGCCCATTGTTAACCCTGGCAACGGTCTGAGATTAAGTCAGTCTGTTTGCAACTTTGATGTCACATTAGACCCAAGGATGAGCTTCCAATCTCATTCTGCATTCACTGAAACTGCCACTTTTCGCCTCTAGCATCGCTCAACTTTGCCCCATTTCACCTCATCTGCTGTGGTAACCCCCATTTCATGGTTTCATTACCTCTAGATCCAATTCTTCCATGTAACCTGGCTAGTCTTCTGTCTCCTACCCTCCATAACCTTGAGGTCGTCCAAAACTGCAGCCCCTGTTTTAACTCCCAGCATGTTCATCTATTACCTCCGTGCTCTCAGACCTACGTTGTCTCAAGGGTCGAACAGTGTCTTGACTTTAAAGTTATCATTTTTGTCAATCCCTCTTTACCCCTTCCTGTTTGCCCAGGCAAATGGTTTGGGGACAAGGGTTCAAATCCCACCACGGCAGCTGGTGGAATTTAAATTTAGTAAATAAAAATCTGGAATTGAAAGTTAGTTTTACTGTCAAAGTCATCAGTTGTCATAAAAATGCATCTGGTTCACTAATGTCCTTGAGGGAAGGGCATCTCCACATCATGGAAGGATATCTACCATTCTTACCTGGTCTGGTCTTCATGCGATTTCAGACCCACACACAGCAAGGTGCTTGGCTCTTGACTGCCCTGTGAAGTGGCCAAGCCAGCCATTCCATTCAGGAACAATTAGGGATGGGCAACAGATGCTGGCCTTGCCAGTGACACCTACATCACATGAAGTAATATTTTAAAAGTGCTGCAATCTTCAGCCCCAAAACCCTCCAGGATGTCTGCATTCTGCTATTTCTGGCCTCTTGTGCATTGCCAATTATAATTGCTTCACAATTCCTAGCTCTTTCTTACGTTGCCAGGGCCCTAAGCTCAGGAATTGCCTCCTTTTGACTCTCTCCCTTTCTACAGCACTTTCATCCTGTAAGGGATTTCTTAAAACCTACCCCTTTAGCTAGGCTTTGGTCATGTGACCTATTATCTCCTTATGTGGTTGTGTCATTTTGTTTTCTAATGCTCCAGTGAGCTGCTTTGGGATGTTTCATCAGGTTAAATGAACTGTAAAATATAAGTTGCTGTTGCAATTGTAAATTCAGCCAAAGAATTTATTTAGTGCAAGGTTCTTTTTTGGTGTGGGGTTCTTTTTTGGATGTTTTGTACATTCTCAGATACTTTCAGTTTTGTATTTTTAGTTCCCATTGTAGATTTTGATGTGCCTTTTTCGCTTGCTTTATTTCTATCAATAGATTTCATGTGTGTTTTTGCTGCAGTATGTGTGGAGTTCTGTCTTTTCTGGTTAGATCATGTCATGCATGCCAGCTGGATGTGTTGATGAGCTTTAAGTCCTTAGCTGCTAACCATATTTGAAAAATGCAGCAAACTAATTGACATAACCATTGATTTTTGTGGCCAAACCATAGTAGCAAACTGGACAAAAAAAATTAGCTGTAATTAATTTAAGCCGCACCTTTGTGTACATTTAATTGTTACGTTAGAGGATAATTTTATTCGTGAATGTTGGCTTCAGTTTTTTTTATAAACTTGGAGAAATAAAGATTAGAACGAGTGTGCATTCGAGATTCGGGAGCTGTTAGACCTGCCAATATGACTGAAAATGCTTGAGCATCTTTCTGAAAGACTATATTAGTGCAATTTTGTTTTTTCCTGTATAATCCCCTTTGATTTAAAAGGGGCATAGCCTCCTTCTTGGCAGCAATAACTATTTAACCCATTGAGCAATCCAGTCATTTCTGTTCCTCACTCTATTTCCATAGTCAGTGCCCATCCCATTTTCTTGCAAAATCATTGGTGGTCTCCAGTTCCACCACACTCAAGACAGTGTTCGTTGCTACTTGTTGCATAAAGGAAGTTGTGTCCCTAATCTGTGGAATGGAGTTTGAAACCAGGAGCTTCGGACTTGTCAGCGAGAGTACTTGATTAAACCAAAGTTATTTTTCATCATGGCTTCATGTAGCTTTCAATATGGCCTGCCACTGGTCCTTCCCTGAAAGTGGAATTTTTGAAAGATCAGCACCAACCTGAAAGCCCTAGCAAGATGAGGTGAATAGCCAAGGTCTTTTCCCTAGGGCAGTGGAGACCAAAACTAGAGGGCCATAGGTTTAAGGTGAGAGGGGCAAGATTTAAAAGCAACTTGAGGGGCAACTTTTTCAGTGTATATGGAATGAGGTGGTAGAGGCTGGTACAATTAGACGGGTACATGGCTGAGAAGGGTTGAGGGATATGGGCCAAACGCAGGCAAATGAGACTAGTTCAGTGTAGGAAACCTGTTCAGCATGGACGAGTTAGGGCCTGTTTCTGTGCTGTATATCTCTGACTTCATGTATCTGTAGAAATGAGATCCTTGGAGTCTGTATTTTAGTACGCTGACAATTTCACTTTTGTAGCTAAATTATTTACATTGGTAATGGAGGATCCCTCTTGTCATCATGCAGCACTGATCTGTGTGCACTAATTTCACATGTTGCAAAGCTGACCCAATAAACGTTACTACTTTAAGAATACTTCTGTCCCGAGGTTGCGCTAGTATTTCTCTCTCTCCCTGCCCCATTTTGGTGTTCAGACACTTTGTTTTTTGTGAAAAACCTGAAGTGTGGAACCACGTGCCATCTTTGCTTGCACTTTAATTTGCTAGGCTCAGATTTTTTAAAAAACCAATTCATTCTGCAATTTTTAAAAGAATTATTGCACATATTGGTGAAATTAACAGATACTAGCCACAGTGAATTCAGGTAGCTGATGCCATAATCTGTGCAGCTGGACCTAACCAGGTGTTGAAACTGAGCTGCTAATCATTGGTATTGAAAGTGCTCAGTGCCAGTTGTAGAGATGGGTGGCATCCATGAGAAGCGAACACATCGTAATGGTTTTTGTTTTAATATCATTGTATTGGAAAGTTAACCAGGTTAAATGCATTTGAACAGCTACTTCCTCACTGGCCACCTGAGTTGATATCAAATGTGACCCAGCCATCAAAACATGATTCAAACCATCGTGTCCAAGATTAACTGATGTGTACCAAGGTTCCTGCAGGTCATGGAAACCTGGAAAAGTCATGGGAATTTCAAAAAATGTCATGGAAAAATAATGGACATTTTATAAAGACGGGGATGAGACTTTTTCTGTGAATTCCAACCTTTTCAAATGTTTTTCTGTCACCCAACTCTCCACATTCTTTGCTTTGCATAACCGGAATCCAGTACAGCCTTTTTCTCCCTTGTCTGATCCTGCTCATTACCACTACTGATGGCAGTCATTGGAGAAGTAGTCTGCCAATTGGTCTACACACCAGCTTGACTGCTTTTGGACACAGCCAGAATGATGCAGCAATTGGCCGAGTCATATGTGCCACATTCCCCAGTCCCCCCTCTCTCTTTTGCCTCGTGTGGAGAGAGATGTTTTTGTTGGTACCAGTTGCAGATTTTTGTTGAGGTAGAGGACTTCCGGTTGCTTTCTTCAGAGCAGGAACAAGCACCCGGCAAAGAAAATGACGCTTCTAAAATGCTGCATGTCCGGCTAAAGGGCCTGTTTCTGTGCTGTATTGCTCTGACTGTCAATTGTCCAGACCCACTTGCTCTGATATTTTTCATGTGATCCATAAATGTTGTCTTTAATATAAAGTTGCCGAAAAGTCATGGAATTTTATTTTATCAATAGTTCAAAAACTTGAGTTTGACACCATGTAGTTCTGGAAAGTTGTTGGATAACAGCTGTAGTGGATGTTGGGGAGATGTAAACAGCCAACAGCAACTCTTGTTATTGGTTCACACTGAAGATGAGTAGACTGCAGTGGGTTCTCAATTAAATTAGTTTAATTTTCAAAGAAATTAAATACATGGCCAGAAGTCAAAGCTGCAGAGTGGTGCAAGAACAGATGACTGCACCCTAATTCAAGGGGCACAGTTCTAGTAGCTCTCCATTTTAGTTGGCTGTTTATGTATACATATTTGGAAAAATTAAAGGAATAAAGGTGAGATACGTAAAGTGAAGGTGACAATGGCTGACCAGTCACAATCCAAACTACGATGGGACACTTGGGCAAATTGCAGTCAAATATTAACAACTGGGCTTTCCTCTAAATGAGAATTTTTTAAACTTCATTCGCAGGATGTTGATGTCACTGGCATGGCCAGCATTTCTTGCCCATATTTAATTGTCCTTGAGAAGCTGGTGGTGAACCACCTTCAGTACAACTGAGTGACTTGCTAGGCCATTTCAGAGTAGTAAAGAGACAACCACGTAGCTGTAGGTCTGGATTCACACACAGGCCTGACTTGGTAAGGATGGAAGATTTCCTTCCCTAAAGGAAATTAGTGAATTAGATGGGTTTTTACTTATGCTAGGTTTTTTACTCCAGCCTTTATTTAATTAGCTGAATGTAAATTCCCCAACTGTTGTGGTGGGATTTGTACCAATTTTTCTGAACCATTCGTCCAGGCCCCTCGGGCGGCATGGTGGCCCAGTGGTTTGCACTGCTGCCTCGCACTGCCAGGGACCCAGGTTCGATTCCCGGCTCAGGTCTCTGTCTGCACAGAGTCTACACGTTCTCCCCGTGTCTGCGTGGATTTCCTCCGGGTGCTCCTGTTTTCTCCCACAGTCTGAAAGACGTGCTGGTTAGGTGCATTGGCCGTGCTAAATTCCCTCTGTGTACCCGAACAGGTGCCGGTGTGTGGCGACTAGGGGATTTTCACAGTAACTCCAATGTAGTGTTAAGCCAAACCTACTTGTGACACTAACGAATAAATTTTAAGAAAAACTGGATTGTTAATCCAGTAATAACCATTGCATTACTGAACCTTTATATATTATCTCCTGACTTTTATATTCCATGCCTTTTGTTATAAAACCTGGAATTTCATTTATTTTTTGTCTTGCAGCCTCATCAGCTTATGAGTCTGTGTCCCAAATTTCTCTGCTTCTCCACAGCACCGAACCTATTTCTGTTTAAAGGATAACTACCTTTTTGATCAAAATGTATCACTTTTAGATCTACTGAAGTTGAGTTTCGGTCTTTCACTTTCTAAACCATTTTCCAATCTTATCAATATGCCTCTGCAGTTTCCTTTTGGTCTTAATTATTCCTATTTTACTGTTGTCTGAAAAGTTTGGCACTACTCCCTCTAGGGTGAGATTCAAATCATAATATAGTGAACGTTGCTCAGAATTGAACCCTTGGGCACATTATTTTTTATGCAATCGTTCTGAAAAATTGCCCTCCTTCAGCTCTTGCTTTCTCCTTTCTTATTTTTCTTAAATATAGAAGTCGGTCAAATACGGTGTGCATTTTCTGATATTTAATTGAAAATGGTATAAGACTATTTTATTTAAATTTGTTAGATGTCTGTGTATCATGGGCTAGTGACAAATTACGCTCCAGTTCATTGGGCCATTTGCTTCAAACTAATTGATCAATATTGCCACATTTTGACTGACAAGTATCTTTTCATTTAAGATTATTTTAGTAATGTCATGCTAGATTATTTTTATCAGAACTGTATCATATGTATTACAGCCATATGATTTATTCAAAACTGAGCCACATAGATCTGCTGTAATAATCAGTGTTTAAGAAATGTTATCTAATAAACTCAAATTGAAAATCAGACATATATTGAAGGTTCAACTGCAAGGACATTGTGTCTCTGGGAGCCTATTCGTTTTAAAAGCTTGTGGCACAAAAGGGGAAATAACTCACTGAACCTTGCTGTCCTTTCAAGTTGTTTCCTGTTGTTTTACATTTAAGCTGGGAATTACATCTACTACACATGCGTAGTCACAGTTTATGGGTGTCACTGGTAAGATGAGCATGTATTGTCCTCCAGAAGGTGGTGGTGAGTCACCGTCTTGAATTCAACTGAGTGGCTTGTTAGGCCACTTCAAAGGGAAATCAAGAATCGACCACATTGCTGTGGATCTGGAATTGTCGACCAGACCGGCTGAGGACAGCAGATTTGCTTCCCTGAATGACATAGTGAACCAGATGAGTTTTCAGGACAGTCCAGTAGTTTCGTGGTTTCCTGATTACTAATTTCAAATTTTATTTAATTGAATTTAACTATTCATTGAATTTAAATTGTCTAGCTGCTTCGGTGGGATTTGAACTCGTGCCATGGATCATATTTTTACAACTTCATGATTTCATCTCCATTAGGTAGACAAATAGATCTCAAACTGCAGAGACCCAAAGTGAAGAAAAATGGCATGCACTCAGATTAGTTTGTAAAGTTTGTTCGGGTTAGTGTTTTGTGGAATGTTTTAGTCTCTATTTGCTTTAAAAGTTGAAAGATGGAAATGTTGAAAATGCAATTTGTGTACAAGTACTTAAGTACACTTGCACACACTGGAGATTATGCTAGTCAGTATATTAGAACTTTGCGGTGTTTGGGGGAGTTGGACTCTGCATTGCAGGCTATGGATGATATTGGAATAGTGTAGGCTAGATGGGCTTTAGATTGGTTTCACAGGTCGGCGCAACATCGAGGACCGAAGGGCCTGTACTGCGCTCTAATGTTCTATGTTCTAATAAAAGTATTTGATCTTCATATGTCTTTGTGCTGTAGATCAGACTTGAGGAATATAATCTTTTCATTTCACTTCTATTAATAGAACTTGTTGCAGCAGGTGGCATCTCGTGATTTGTTGACTAACATACAGCAACTTCTGGTGGTAACTCCCCCAATTCTCAGCTCTGGCATGTTTATCATGGTGGTTCGTATGTTTTCGTTGATGTGTTCGAACTGTCCCACACTGGCTGTGCAACTTATGAAGCAAAGTAAGTATTTTGCAGCTCTAATTGGGGCAAATTATCATTCTGGAATTGAGACACCACAGAAATGTCGTGCTCATTTTAGAATATTGAACACTGATATGGTGCAACACAGCACACTGTGCTTAATTAAACTTCAATTTAATTTCCAAAACGCAACCTGATTATGGACTTGCACTTGTGCCTTGCACTTAGTTGGTTTAAGAGCTATTTGCTACATGACCTATGGCTAACTGACAATGTTGGTGAAGCGCTCTCAAGGTCATAGTTCCTTTTCCTTTTAGCATTGGTTTCTGGGTAAACAACTTGAGCAGTTTTTGAACTGGACATGGAAACTCTTCAAAATACTTCCAAATTATTCAGGTAGACTCCTTTTCATAGTTACAGTTTCACAGCAGGTGTCTTGCGTCACAACTGTTATGGTGCAGGAGGAGGTCATTTCACCCCCAGTGTCTACACCAGCTCTCCATGTGAGCATCATGACTTAATGCCATTCCCCTGCCTTTTTCCCATATGATGTGGAGATGCCGGCGTTGGACTGGGGTAAACACAGTAAGAAGTTTAACAACACCAGGTTAAAGTCCAACAGGTTTATTTGGTAGCAAAAGCCACACAAGCTTTCGGAGCTCTCAGCCCCTTCAGGTGAGTGGGAATTCTGTTCACAAACAGAGCTTATAAAGACACAGACTCAATTTACATGAATAATGGTTGGAATGCGAATACTTACAACGAATCCAGTCTTTAAGAAACAAAACAATGTGAGTGGAGAGAGCATCAAGACAGGCTAAAAAGATGTGTATTGTCTCCAGACAAGACAGCCAGTGAAACTCTGCAGGTCCACGCAACTGTGGGAGTTACAAATAGTGTGACATGAACCGGGATATTGGGTTCATGTCACACTATTTGTAACTCCCACAGTTGCGTGGACCTGCAGAGTTTCACTGGCTGTCTTGTCTGGAGACAATACGCATCTTTTTAGCCTGTCTTGATGCTCTCTCCACTCACATTGTTTTGTTTCTTAAAGACTTGATTCGTTGTAAGTATTCGCATTCCAACCATTATTCATGTAAATTGAGTCTGTGTCTTTATAAGCTCTGTTTGTGAACAGAATTCCCACTCACCTGAAGAAGGGGCTGAGAGCTCCGAAAGCTTGTGTGGCTTTTGCTACCAAATAAACCTGTTGGACTTTAACCTGGTGTTGTTAAACTTCTTACTGTTTTTCCCATATCCCTGCACATTGTTTCTATTCAAGTAATCATCTAATGCCCTTTTGAGTGACTCAATTAAACTTGCCTGCACCACACTTCAAGACAGTGCATTCCAGATCCGAATCACTCATGTGAAAACATTTTTTTTCTCATCACATTTGCTGCTTTTGCCAGTCACTTTAGATCTTTGTTGCCTCCTTTTTGGTCTTTTTATGAATGGGCAGTTACTCCCTCTACTCTGTCCAACCTCCTTACTAATTTGATCATCTCTATCAAATCTCCTCTTGGCCGCCTTCTCTCGAGGAGGACAGTACCAACCTCTCCAGTCTATCTTCATCGTTGCTCATCCCTTTAGCCATTCTTGTAAACTTCTTCTGCACACTCTCCAATGCATTCACATCCTTTCTATATTGATGCCCAGAACTGCACATAATATTCCAGCTGAGATCTAACTATTATGTAAGTTCAGCATAACCTCCTTGTTCTTGTACTCTGTGCCCCTATTAATATACAATGTCCTGTTATTAATTGATCTCTCCACATGTCCTACCACCTTCAATGTTCTATGCACATATACACCAAGATCCTTCTGCTTCTACACCCATTTAAGAATTCTATCCCTTCATGTTCTTCACACCAAAATCCATCACCTCGCACTTCTCCGCATGGAGTTTCATCTGCCACCCAACTGCCCACTGCACCAACTTACATATGTCCTTTGGAAGGTCTGGGGCGGGGAGGAGGAGGGCAGCAGTGTTCCAGCAGATGTATATCCAGGTCATTCTTTTTGTGAACTCGAAGGTCGTATCTGGTTTTATTTCCTCCTTTTCCTCTGTAGACATTGCAGAAACTCTTCGTTTTTTACTTTGCGGAGCTTCAAGTGGCAGCTGCCAAGAACAAATTGATCTGGTACCAAGAAGTCCACAAGAACTTTATGAGCTTACTTCCCTTATCTGGTAAGGTGTTTTGTAAAACTTTCTGGTTTTGATCTGTGTGTCTGTCAATCTAATTTGCATGTCTTTCTAAAAAGAAAATGGGCTGAAGATTCCCCTCTAGCCTAACCTGCATTCCACTCTCTAGCCTTGGCCAAAAAGATTATTTGTAGCTGGGAATGAGCAGGAGAATGGGACCATTTGAGTACCTCTTTCAAAGGAGCCTGCATAAGCACAGTGGGTGAATAAGCTTCTGTGCTTAGTGTTTCCATGAACAGGATTTTTGAGCTATGTACATTTCAAAGGGCAGCAAAATTAGGATTTAATAATGAGGCTTTCTGTTTACATCACGTTATGCAAGTTTGATCTGTTGTCGTTGGCAGTTGAACGGGTTTGTGCATTTTTCTGTCCTAAGCTGGCTGTATAAATGGGGCAAATCCAATACTTGATACTGTTTGCTAAAATTTTCATTTTCAGTGATCAAATCTATTTTCTCTTGCAGTGAATTAATGCCATGTCTACCCAAAGAAGGAATTTTTGCTGTTGATACCATGCTAAAGAAGGGAAGTGCTCAAAATACAGATGGTGCAATATGGCAGTGGCGTGATGATCGTGGTCTCTGGCATCCATACAACCGAATCGATAGTCGCATAATTGAGGTATAATATCTTCAAAAACGAAACCAGTACGGGGAGGGAGAAGGTGAAGGTGAGGGTGGGAGAGGGAGGACACGAGGTTGGGAGAGGAAATTAGAGTGGGAAATAAGTTCCATCTTTAATTCTGCAGTGATAGGAGAGGGCTTTAGCTTGGTGGTTGTTCCTGATGAGCAAGCCAAAGATCTTTAAATTTTGCTGTAGAAAGTAAACGAGGCTATCGGCACTCACCATTATTCAAAGTAAATTGGACAACTTCCAGCCGCCCCTGTCCCCCTAATACACCCTGAGCTGGCACTGAAAATTAGCAGTGTGCAATCTCATTCCTTTAGATTTTTATATTTGGCGATTTAAAAAAAAATGAACCTGCCTCATTCTCTTATGACCTCAAAGGAGAATTTTCACACTGATTTGTATCATCTATAATAGCGATACGAAGAGCCAAATGGAGTAATGAATCCTAAATGGCTTCAACTGAGATCTAGAGCAGTATTATGTTCTTTGGTAATAACACTTAGAACTGTTACAAGTTTCATAATTAAGTTTGTAATGGTGCACATCCACTCTTGCTGCCTGTTACTATGTACAATCAAGTCAGACTTGAAACTCAGCATATCTTTATATGCGCAGGCATGTATGTGATATGCAGTGAGTAGATATATGTGCTTATGAGCCAGCGTTCCAAGCTTGGAGCTGAAGTGCCCTGCATACACTGGTAAATGTAGACCAAAATGCCTCGGACACACTGGCAAGCAGTCTAATCTTAGGTCTGCAGTAATCTTTTTGTATGCTTTGACGGTCTGTTCACATTGTTCACAGGCAGCCCATCAAGTGGGTGAGGATGAAATAAGCTTGTCAACATTGGGTCGAGTTTATACTATTGACTTTAACTCTATGCAGCAGATCAATGAGGACACTGGGACAGCCCGTGCTATTCAGAGAAAACCCAATCCGTTGGCCAACACGAACACTGGTGAGTACTGCCCAGTGAATTAATCTTCAATTTCAAATTGCTGTTTTTCTAAAAAAAAACTGCATTGAGGATGCTTTTTTGGTTTAAAAAAAATTGCAAGTAACTTTATTAACTTGAGCCTACTCGATTACCAAATTGCTTTTGAAAAACTATAATCTTTCATAAGATGTGCCGTTCATGACTTGAGCATCCCAAAGTACTTTACATCCAACTTTTGAACTGTAGCTACTGCTGTAATATAGGAGAAAAATTGGCAGCAAACTTTGTACTCAACCAGGTCCCATAAACGGTGGTGTTGGTAATGGGCAGGTAATTAGTAACTTGAATAGGGGATAAATATTGGCTGGAATGATGGAAACAATTATAGCACTATACCAAATAGTGTTGTGGGATTTCTTTTTGGATCCACTTTGAATCCATCTTGGTTTCATGTGGGTGGCACAGTAGTTAGCGCTGCTGCCTCACACCGCCAGGGACCCGGGTTCAATTCCTGTCCTGGGTCACTGCGGAGTTTGCACGTTCTCCCCGTGTCTGCATGGGTTTCCTCCAGGTGCTCCAGTTTCCTCCCACAAGGCTGAAAGACATGCTGATTAGGTGCATTGGCCGCTAAATTCTCCCTCAGTGACCCGAACTGGAGTGTGGCAATGAGGGGATTTTTACAGTAACTTCATTGCAGTGTTAATATAAGCCTACTTGTGACACTAATAAATACACTTTAAAATGTTCCAACCAAACATGCTTGTAGTGTACTTCATTGGAGTGTTGGCCTAAATGTTGTCTCTTGAGTAAGACTTAAATCCACAACTTCTGACTCGGTGAAAGTGCTACCAATTTCGAAACAACACAAAATAGTGGAGCTGGATACTCTGGGATGCTGCCATGTTTGACAACTCTAACTGGCAACATGCTAAATTATTTGTTTCCAGTATTTTGTTCACCTGGTTTACTTCTGCAAACATCTTTATGGACTTGACATTAGGCTGTAGGTTTCAAGCTAATTAGAAAACCTCTTTACTATGATCCAGGATTTCCAAAGAGGGTGGTAAGATGAACACTGAGCATGTTCTGCATTTTAAAGGCTTGTTTGGACATTTTCATTTTCATATAGCAATAACGTGCTAGGTGGAAGATTTAACACATTGAAGTACTACAATTATTGAACAATATGTTCTCAGTTGACTTTCCCATTTGGCCTAATTTAGTGGCTTAATTTTTGTGAAAAACTGTCATAAATTCAGCAATTTACGAAGACAGAGTTCACGGCCAAAACTGGTCAAAGCAGGGTTATTTCTTCCAAGAAAATGCAGTGAGTAGAGTATAGTGATAATACAAAAATACATGTGTAAAATCCATTACAATTACTTGCAGTAGCGAGACATGATTGGGGAATTCCTTCACCTACGTTTTGTCTGAAGTTTTGCAACAAGAGATCTCAATTCTATATTTTCTGTGCCTTTGTAAATCAAATGATTAATTCGTGTGTATTATTGAGGTTTCTGTAACAAGAGGTCTGAATATTGCTTAAGCAAGTGTTCTATGGCACCCCATGATGTCTTGTGTAATCAACTCCCTTCTGAGGATAAATGCCAAGAGCCAGCCTAATTGTGGCCAAGATGATCATTAACCTAACCCGCACATCCAAAGATGTGCGGGTTAGGTTGATTGGCTAGGTTAAAAATTGTCCCTTAGAGTCCTGAGATGCGTAGGTTAGAGGGATTAGCAGGTAAATATGTGGGGGTAGGGCCTGGGTGGGATTGTGGTCGGTGCAGACTCGATGGGCCAAATGGCCTCCTTCTGCACTGTAGGGTTTCTATGATTTCTATGATTATTAAGTTGTGCCTGGCTGTTTCAATGTATTTTAAACCGCCAAAAGTGATATTGATTTAGGAAGAGTCTTAACTATTTGCTTTTTAATGAAAGCAATCACAATTGGCACAGGGCATGCCCACAGTATAAACAGAGCAGTTACAATTAAAATCTGTTTCAGTCAAATGAATGCTGTCATTGAGTATGGGGGTTTTCAGAAAAATGCAGTCTGAAGTCTGCTTTTTTTTTAATATACAGGTGGTCACTCTGAAACGAGGAAGGATGATGCACGGGCTCAACTAATGAGGGAAGACCCAGACCTGGCTAAATGCTTTATAAAGACATTGTTTGGTGTGTTATATGAAGTGTATAGTTCATCAGCTGGACCCGCTGTCAGACACAAGTGCCTTAGAGCAATTCTTAGAATAATTTATTTTGCTGATGCTGAACTTCTAAAGGATGTGCTTAAAAATCATGCTGTTTCCAGGTTGGTATTGAGTGTCATGTGCTTAAAAGAGCTTTGAAATGTAGAAACATCTGCTGAAAATTTAGAGCTTGAATATTGAAAATGTCTTGGGTAGAATTCCATCAGGGCTGAGCAATTGTTCCAGTAGGATCATGACTCTGATTAGGAGTAAGAAGGGTCGGTGAGTAATTGATAAAAGAATCAGAAGTGACAGAGTCAAAAAAAAAGTTGCGATCTGAAAGGGTGATGGAAACAGATTCAATAATTTTTAAAAGGGAATTGGATAATACATGGAGGGAAGAAAGTAGAGCAGTGGAATGAATTGGATAGCTTTCAATCAGCTGTTGGCTTTATGGGCTGAATGGCCATTTTCCATGATTTTACAATGTTTCCCTATTGGCACCAAAGCCAGTCAAAATTAATCATCTGAATGTTTAATGACAGTCTTCCATTTCATGATGGCATTCAGACATGACATGGTGAAAGACAGCGGTGTCTTTCATAAAATTGAACTATTATTTTGCACTACCTACACTTTGATATATTTTTTCTAATTTTGCATTAATCAGCAATTTTATTACAAGAGCTGGTCTCTTCCTCTTCTCTGTCCCCGTTCATGCTGTCTTTAGCATGGCTGGTATAAAAACCTCAGGTCAACTTATTTGGCGATATTACAACTATTAAAGTATAAACGCTAGATAGATTTGAGTAATGTTTGCATCTGTCTGCAAAAGAGGGCTTTGGAGCAGAAGCTTCAGGTGTAATTAGTGACTTAAATTTTTTTTACTTCAAAAACTAAACTACATTGCATAAGAGTTCACATTTGACATTACATGAAGTGCAGCACAGGTCGATTTCTTTCAATACATACATGGCAATCTTGCGGTGCCATTTAAAATAATACACTTAAAATAGGTCATATTTGCAATCAACATTTCACATCAAATGCTCACTATTGCATACAGCCCATGGGGTTTTATTTGGCTTCCAGCCCCTTTGTAGACTATGGGGTGATATCCTTGGATCCAGTGGAGAAAGACAGAGTCGATGCAGGAGCTGCCTCACCATAAGACGTAGGAGCAGAATTAGGCCACTCGGCCCATCGAGTCTGCTCCGCCATTCAATCATCGCTGATATGTTTTTCATCCCCATTCTCCTGCCTTTTTCCCATAACCCCTGATCCCCTTATTAATCAAGAACCTATCTATCTGCCTTAAAGACACTCAATGACCTGGCCTCCATAGCCTTCTGCGGCAAAGAGTTCCACAGATTCGCCACTCACTGGCTGAAGAAATTCCTCCTCATCTGTGTTTTAAAGGATCGTCTCTTTAGCCTGAGCCCTCTGCTTCTAGTTTTTCCTACCAATGGAAACATCCTGTCCACTCTATCCAGGCCTCGCAGTATCCTGTAAGTTTCAATAAGATCCCCCCCCCCCCCTCATCCTTCTAGGCTCCAACGAGTACAGACCGTCCCATATACGACAAGCTCTTCATTCCAGGGATCATTCTTGTGAGCCTCCTCTGGACCTTTTCCAAGGCCAGCACATCTTTCCTTCGATAGGGGGCCCAAAACTGCTCTCAATACTCCAAATAGAGTCTGACCAGAGCCTTATACAGCCTCAAGAGTACATCCCTGCTCTTGTATTCTCGCCCTCGCAACTTGAATGCTAACATTGCATTTGCCTTCCTAACTGCTGACTGAACCTGCATGTTAACCTTAAGAGAATCTTGAGCAATGATTCCCAAGTCCCTTTATGTTTCTGATTTCCTAAGCATTTTCCCATTTAGAAAATAGCCTATGCCTCCATTCCAGCTTCCAAACTGCATAAACTCTCACTTTTCTGCATTGTATTCCATCTGCCACTTCGTTGCCCACTCTCCTAACCTGTCCAAGTTCTTTTGGAACTCCCTGCTTCCTCAATACTACTCACGCTGCAGTACCACTCAGCATCTCATCCTAGATAAAAAAAACACTTTATTCATAAAATTTGTACAAGTACATTACAAAGCAGTTCAAATTTCACATAAATGAAGCATTGCATTTCATTTAATTTCTCCCAGTAGTGTGATACCTCACTTAGTAATGGGCCATATTTACAATATGCACTTTAAATATAATGCTGAACTACTTGACAAGTCTTAACTTGAAGTGATGTATACATATTCCTTTTGTTGTTTACATAAAAATGTTTTTTAATGTCTACTTTAAGAACCAGCGTCTGATTTGTCATTTTCTTATTCCCCAACAGCCACATTGCTTCCATGCTATCAAGTCAAGATTTCAAGATCGTTGTAGGAGCACTACAGATGGCAGAAATTTTAATGCAGAAGTTACCAGATATATTTAGCGTTTACTTTAGAAGAGAAGGTAAGGAATCATTTTATTTTGTACATTTGCAAAATTGGAATGCTTTTATATTTTGCAGACTTTATTTTTACTTTTTTATGACTTTTGATTTTGGGGTAAAGTATTGAATTTTCTTTACAGTAACTAAAATGGTTAGAATTTTGGATGTTGGTCAAAATATTAATAACATTTTGTTTTTGTGCAAGGTGTGATGCATCAGGTGAAAAATTTAGCAGAGTCCGAGACTCTACTTACCAGCCCTCCAAAGGCATGTAGTAGTGGAATAGGAAGTCTCAGCACTGCTGCCACAATTAGCACAGCCAATGTTGCAAGCAATACAGTTGCAGATCTCGGATCCCCCAGTTTCCAAAGTATGGATGATTCTTTGGACTTAAGTCCACAAGGGTAAGTTTTGAAGTTTCCAAATTGAAGCAACAAACCTCCTTGCTCTCCTATCAAGTTAGGATTGTGGTAATCTATTTGTGGTGTTCTGATCTCTAATGAACTTATTGGCAGGGGTCATTTTTATGACATCTTGTTAAATGAGTTGCCATCTGGTCCTGGCATATTGACGGTAAAGACTTTTAGTTAAGGACATGCGTCAACATTTAATTGTTGAAATTTCATTTTACTAAAATTCCAATGACTTAAACTTCTGCCCAATGTCACTAACACTAAGGTTCAGGGGAGCACGGCATTTGTGTTCAGTAAAAGTAGAGATGAGGTCTAACATGGCTTCAGAACAAGATGAATATAGGTCCAGGAATTCTTTCAAGGGGAATTTTGTTCCTTCAGATATTGGGATAGGCTCCATCTTGATTCGGCCTACTTATACACCATAACTAACATTAATGCAAAGCAACAGCTTTATACCCAACATCTCAGTCGTAGTGTAACTAAATGTTAGATTTTGTTTTTGCGTGTTCCTCTTTGCCAGCACTGTAGATGAATTAGAATAATGCGGCAGAAAGTAAGTTGAGATATTAGCTTGCATTCAACCATCGTGCTTCATAGGGGACGGTCTTGGAGTGCAGGTTTCATCCAAAACAAGACCAGTTGTACATATTTTGTGTCGAAAGAAGAATTAATGATTGGGTATCATTGTCCTTGCTCTGCTATTATTGATTTGTATTTTAAATTTAAATTTGTGGTCTTGGTTCTCTGGGCACTGGGTCTTCAGTATCAAAGCAAGATCAAATTTACTTTCATTTACCCGTGTGCCTTTGGCTTTACATGCAGCTATATAAAATCTGTCTTACATTTGGAGGACTTGGCTTTTGCAACCTCTATGCCTATGTTAGCTGCAAGGGAGCATGCGAATTTGGAACAGGAATAGGCCACTCAGATCCTCGAGATTGCTCAAGGAGGCTTGCAAGAGTTAACGTTTAGTATGGGGAGCAGGGGAAGCAATAAAAAGTGGCAATATTTAGTTTATCTGATTACTGAACTCTCAACAAATGGAAGCAAATCAATTTTGTAATTTGACAGAAGTCTATTGGGAGCAACGTGACCCGAGCAAAACCAACGTAGCGATCTGAAATTGATGTCTTATTTAGGGTGGAATCTGTCGCTCAGGATTTTTTAATACATAGAAACTAAAACTTTTTTTTTGCGGGTAAACGTATTTCCCATTTGCTTTGACATCCGCTCCTAGTGTATTAAATGCATGTCATGGTGATGACACATTTTGCCTATTGTCGAACCTTACTTGATTCCACCTCTTCTACATGCCCAAGCAAACCGAGACCCTTTAGATCAAGAATATAATGCAACTTGGAGCTAGCACTTCATTATCATCTGTTCTTAATTCCAGGTTTGTCTCCATCTGCTCACAAGATCAGTCCTACAGCTTGGGCAGTATCTTTTTAAGGATGCTTCACACACATTTTTGGGTAGTGGGGCAGGCAATGTTGAGTTCTGATGGAGACTTTTAATAAGGTGACAACTGATGAACTTTTTTTAACTGTACAGTTACCACTAAAACTAAACTGACTTGACAATACTGGACTTGTGGTCTGGATAGGTTCCAATGTCTTGCCTAATCAGCAACAAAGGGATATTTTGCCCAAGTTGTCTTGCAACTAATTGAACCATTCTGTAGAACATTGGTCATGTTAGAGGTAGGAGAGCAAAGCAACTTTTTTTTAAAAAATGGCTTACATTTCGACTTCTACTTGAAGGTAAGAGAACCTGTCACATCTGAGGCTTTTTCAAACAAAGCTAACCTATTTTTTAATCAAACAATGTGTGCAACCTTGAACAAATTGTTTTTGCTCATAACTTTGATCAACATTGCTCTGAAAGCTCTGCTATACAGCTTGTTGTCTTCAGGCATGCTATTACCCAAAGCTACAATTTTTGGTTTGACACTGAAGGTTATAACTGTTAAAGTTGAGGAAGAGCATGCAGTCCCATTTCACTGTTAGTGTGTGAGAGCTAACATGGCCTACTGCAAATAGCTTATGCCGCCTTAGGCTGTCAAGTTGATCGTCCTGTGCATCACCTATTTCAACAATGTGATGTTTTCCCAAATTCCGTTATTCTGACCTTAGACAATGTTGAAAATTAGAAATTTTGTATTAAAATCCTATCATAAAAATAGATTACTTCAGGATTCTTTCGCAGACTGCACAAACCACTTCTCACGCACTAACTTTCTCATTTTAATCTCGAGTTGTTTTGGTAGGGTTGACTGAAAATGGTAAACATGCGCGGTTATCATGCAGGTGCCATGAGTATTTAGGAAGACAGAGGCATGTTGGCCTTTAATGCGAGAAGATTGAAGTACAGTAATAAGTCCTGTTAAAATTGTATACAATTGATGAGAACACGTGCAGATTTGGTCTCCATATTTGAGGGAAGATATACTTGCATTTAAGGTGGTACAGTAAAGGTTCACTAGGCAGGTTCCTGGGATTCAAGGCTATGGGCCAGGTGCTGGTAAGTGGGATTAGATGGGAGGTCGGGTGTTTCTCATGTGTTGCTGCAGACTTGAGCTGAAGGGCCTCCTGTACTGTCTGATTCTTACCAGCACGGCTGAGAGTGACGTAGACCATATTACCCCTTGAGCCATCTCTGTCCTTCAACACAATCATGGCTGATCTTGTGCATCAAATCTACTCTCCATCCTGCTCCCCGTATCCATAATTCCCTGAGACAACAAAAATCTGTCTATCTCTGACTTGAAAAT
The DNA here is from genome assembly GCF_964213995.1 of Mustelus asterias. NCBI lineage: Eukaryota > Metazoa > Chordata > Chondrichthyes > Carcharhiniformes > Triakidae > Mustelus > Mustelus asterias. Next base: position 22,004,401 of record NC_135803.1, on the reverse strand, counting down.
GTACAATAATGGAGCATCCACAGCCCCCTTGAAAAGAAATTTCTCCTCCTTTCAGTCCTAACTGATTTGACCTTTATCCTGAGACTCTGCTCCAAGTTCAAGATTCCCTAGCTCGGGGAATGGGCTTCACTGTCAGGCTCCTTCAGAATCTTGTATATTTTAACAAAAGTACCTCATTCTTTTAAACTCCAGAGAATATAGGCCCAATTTACCAAACCTATCATCATTGGACATTCCTCTCATCCTAGGAACTTATCCAGTGAATCTTCATTTGCCTCCAGTGCAATGGGGGTGATCTAGGAAATTGGATCAGGAATTGGCTAGCGGATAGGAAACAGAGGGTGGTGGTTGATAGTAAATATTCATCATGGAGTGCGGTTACAAGTGGTGTACCTCAGGGATCTGTTTTGGGGCCACTGCTGTTTGTAATATTTATTAATGATCTGGATGAGGGTATAGTTGGGTGGATTAGCAAATTTGCTGATGACAGCAAAGTCGGTGGTGTGGTAGACAGTGAGGAAGGGTGTCGTAGTTTGCAGGAAGACTTAGACAGGTTGCAAAGTTGGGCCGAGAGGTGGCGGATGGAGTTTAATGCGGAGAAGTGTGAGGTAATTCACTTTGGTAGGAATAACAGATGTGTTGAGTATAGGGCTAACGGGAGGACTATGAATAGTGTGGAGGAGCAGAGGGATCTAGGTGTATGTGTGCATAGATCCCTGAAAGTTGGGAATCAAGTAGATAAGGTTGTTAAGAAGGCATATGGTGTCTTGGCGTTTATTGGTAGGGGGATTGAATTTAGGAGTCGTAGCGTTATGTTGCAACTGTACACAACTCTGGTGCGGCCGCACTTGGAGTACTGTGTGCAGTTCTGGTCCCCACATTACAGGAAGGATGTGGAGGCTTTGGAGAGGGTGCAGAGGAGGTTTACCAGGATGTTGCCTGGTATGGAGGGGAGATCCTATGAGGAGAGGCTGAGGGATTTGGGATTGTTTTCGCTGGAAAGGCGGCGGCTAAGAGGGGATCTTATTGAAACATATAAGATGATTAGAGGTTTAGATAGGGTGGATAGTGATAGCCTTTTTCCTCTGATGGAGAAATCCAGCACGAGGGGGCATGGCTTTAAATTGAGGGGGGGTAGTTATAGAACCGATGTCAGGGGTAGGTTCTTTACCCAGAGGGTGGTGAGGGATTGGAATGCCCTGCCAGCATCAGTAGTAAATGCGCCTAGTTTGGGGGCGTTTAAGAGATCCGTTGATAGGTTCATGGACGAAAAGAAATTGGTTTAGGTTGGAGGGTCACAGTTTTTTTTTTTAACTGGTCGGTGCAACATCGTGGGCCGAAGGGCCTGTTCTGCGCTGTAATGTTCTATGTTCTATGTTCTATTCTGTCCTTCCTTGAATATGGAGACCAAATCTGCACACACTACTCCAGGTGTGCTCTCATCAAAACCCTATATAATTTTAACAGACTTATTATTGTACACTAGTCCCCTTGCAATAAAGGCCAAGATGCAATTTTCTTTCATCAGACAGATTTTTCTGCTTTCTATTTCTGCTACCAAAGTGAATAATCGCATTTTGTTCCATCTGTCTCCCTTGGTCGCTCACCTAACCTGTTTATAATGCTTTGCAGCGTTTTGTTTTACCAGCATGTTAACTTTGTGCTCTCTATGCAAGCCTACCCACCTCCCTGAACATCAACATTTAGAAATTTCACCCTGTTTTAAAAAGTATTCTGTTTTTCTATTTCTGCTACTAAAGTGAATAATCGCACTTTTCCACACATTATATTCCATCTGTCCCCTTGGTTGCTCACCTAACCTGTCTATATCATTGTTTGTCTTCATAAACAAATTCCCACTAACTTTGTACTTTCAGCAAACTTGGACATATTACTTTCTGGTCTTTTTGTCAATCGTTCATATAGATTGTAAATAGATGAGGCCCCAGCACTGGTCCTCAAGGCATTCCACCAGTTAGAACCTGTCAACTCTAATACCCCATTTATCCCATTTTGCTTCTTGTCTGATGACCAATCCTCCATTGATGCTAAGATACTTGATTTATTATTGTCACATGTATTAACTTACAGTGAAAAGTATTGTTTCTTGCATGCTATACAGACAAAGCATACCATTCATAGAGAAGGAAAGGAGAGAGTGCGGAATGTAGTGTTAGTTATAGCGAGGGTGTAGAGAAAGATCAACTTAATGCAAGGTAAGTCCATTCAAAAGTCTGACAGCAGCAGGGAAGAGGCTGTTCTTGAGTCGGTTGGTACATGGCCTCAGACTTTTGTATCTGTTTTCCGACGGAAGGTGGTGGAAGAGAGAATGTCCGGGGTGCGTGGGGCCTTAATTATGCTGGCTGCTTTGCCGAGGCAGCGGGAAGTATAGACAGAGTCAGTGGATGGGAGGCTGGTTTATTACCCATTATTCTATGAGCCATTACATTACATTCTTTATCAAAGTCCTTTTGGAAATCCAAATATACGGTGACTGGTTTCCTTTGTTTAGCCTACTAACATCCTCCAGTAGCTCTCATAAATTTGTCAAACACCATTTCCTAAAATCATGTTGACACATGATACTATGATTTTACAAGTGCATTAAGACTTCCTTAACAGAGATTCATCATTTGCCTGCTGTCAGGCTAACAAGCCTGTGGTTCCCTGAAGCTCTTGTGAAAGCATTCAACAAACTCTGCTTTCAGATTAGATTGCTAATATGATTTACCCAGTATATATGAAGATTAAAATCCCTCATAATTAAATTGCCCCTCGGTGCAAGCTCCTTTTCTCTCTTGATTCTTCATAGATTCATAAAATCCACACAGTGCAGAAACAGGCCATCCAGCCCATTGGGTCTTCACTGACTCTCCAAAAGAGCATCCCATCTTGCAAAGGTATAATGACTGTTAAAAGGTCCATATGCTACTCCCACCAATTTTTCCCAACCCTTGTTAATTTCTCACCATACGTTTTACTTCCTGATCTTCTGAGACAAAATCGTTTCTTATTGCTGTCCTTGTGTCATCCTTTACAGTCTGTCTTTTGCAAATGTTTACCCTGTAATATTTATTTCCCAACTTTGGTCACCTTGTAGTCATGCCTGTAATGACAATTTGATGTAAAATATTTATTTCTTGTGCTACTAATTTATCTGATTATGAATGCTTTGCACATTTTGATAAAGACCCTTTAATTTTACTTCTATGCTGCTATTCTTTGCATGGACCTTTTTATTTGTGAATGCAATATTACTGGTAAATGCTTTGTATCCCAAGCTGCTAGTCTTCTACCCAAATTTGGTGCAGTATTCTATTGCTTTGACTTTTAGCTTATTAAACCTCCCTTCACTGACTCCTTCTCCCGACTGCTCCACTCCACTACACCTTTTAGCTTAAAGTGCTATTAACAATCCTAGTTATACAATTCACTAGGGCACAGGTCTGAGCCTGGTTTAAATATAGCCCATTCCCAACAAAAGTTCTTTTTTTCCTGAGTACTGGTGCCAGTTTGAGTCAAAAGCCTTTCTTCCCGCAACACTCCTGAGTCACATGTTGAATTCTCTAATCTGCAAAGAGGCTCTGCTGGTCCTCTGACTGGCTGTGCTGTCCCTTGTCGTACTGTATTCCTTTTCACTCCTCTCATCACTTGAACAGGTTCCTGCACCATAGTGCTAGTTGTTTTGCTTGCATAATCTAATAAAAGCAATATACGGTGGATGCTGGAAATCTGAAATATAATCAAAATGCTGGAAAGAAAAACTCAACAGCATCTGTGGAGAGAGAAACAGAGTTAATGTTTCGAATCCATATGACTCCTCTTCAAGAGTATTAGTTTACTCATCAAGTATCTCGTACTTGCTATCCCAAGTCGAGGGTTGAGGCTGCTCTGCATCACATCTGGGATCTCAGCCACATCCTACACCTGACCAACTCTGCTTAACTTGACAAGTGTGATTGCCTCCTGAAACAAGGTGTCTAGGTAACTCCCTCTCTGGGATGCCCCCCTCAGACTCCAGCTCAACAACTCTTGAGCTGAAGCGAGTCGAGCTGCAGTCATTTGATGCAAATATGTTTCTCTGAAGTTGTAATGCTTTCCACAAGCTCCCACATGTTGCAGTCACAGCATACTACTCTTGCCATGTCAGTCTAACCTAATGGCAAATTTCAGGTTCCTAGCTTAGAAATAAAATAATCACTCTCCAGCTATTGGAGGTAAAAGAAAAGAATAAAAAGTCACCCGCACTCTGCTCCTGATTGCTTTGTGATTCAACTGATTAGACTAGACTGGAGGACTAAGACTAATAGAGCAATTTTGATCATAAGTATGGGTAATTGTATTGATTAAAGATTTAGATTTTATCCAAATGCTTATCCAAATATTAGACGTATCTGCTTCTGTGAAAGCTGAGATTTTATTTGCAGAAACTAGCACCCCTCAAAAAAAAAACCCTGCCCGTTGCAACATCTGAATGTATATGCTTAAAGTAGAAATCAAGGCATCTACAATTGCAAACATACAAACCTGTAAATGCTCGAAATCTAAAATACACAATGGGAAACTCTAAAACAGATCTGGAGCATCTGTGGAGGGAGAAAGAGTTAACGTTTGAGATCTATGACACATCATCAGACATCTATGTTTGTTGGTCTTGGACAACACAATTAATGAACCCTCAAAGTAAATTTTAAAAACTTGCACTTTTATAATACTTTGCACAACCTTGAGACATCCTGCATTGCTTCAGAGTGTAAAGTGCATTTGAAGTGTAATGTACAAAAATGTGGCAGTGGTTTTGCACACGGAGAGTTCCCTGAAAGCAGAAGCGAGATAGCTGATCAGATTATTGGTTTAACTGATGATGACTGAGGGAGAGGGCTATCAATCAAAAAGCCTACTGTAGCTCAAGCCTGCATAACTTTTGTATCTAATAGATTTGCGGAAATTCTGTATTGAGCAAGCTATACTTTGATCAGTGATGTAAAAGTTTGCATAACTGTGGTGCCTCAAGCCATTTATTTTAAACTTGCTGGTTGGAAATAGATTAAAACAGGTAATGGAGTTATCTACAAACCAAAAAGTAAATGGTGCCAGAAAGAATGTTCTAAATCCCTACATGTCTATCTCTCATACCACAACAGTTAGTGGAATATCAATCTCTCTTCAAAATCAGTTGGTGACAAAATGCTCAATGTAAAAATGGATTTTTATCTGTAAAATACTATATTTATCCTATACTTTTAATTATAAAGATATTTTAAAATGTAAATATATAAAATAATTGGGTATAAAGCTTTAAGATTGACTCTATACGAGTTTTATATATCTGGCTTTCCTGACCAGATTATCTGGTTCATTTCAGTCTGCTATCATTACTCCAAGAATAGAACGTTGACACAAAATGTCACTAAGTTCAAAAATGAACTTTTGTGTTGGCTGTGGTGTTGCTGTGTAAACTTGATGCCAGAGCACCTTCTGGAAGCAGTCCAGCTTGCATCAGCACACTCAGTTGGACTGATGAAGGCATAATGAAAATCTGAGCATGTCACTCCTGCCAAATGCGTAATATGTGAAGCAGCTGTAAGATATAGGTACACTGTCATGTTTTTTCCTCGTGTCTTGTCAACCGTTGCTATCTTTACCAACATCACAAAGACCGATTACCTGATAATTTGTCTCATTCCTATTTATGGGACTATGTGTATAAAATTGTTGCCCTAGTTACCCAGGTAACAGTAATAACCATATCTTGTTCTGTAAAGTGACTGGGGACTTTTCAGAAATGTCACAAGCTATTGTGCAGGCTTTTAATGACTCAGAAACTTGCTTGCTTTTTCAGACGATTAAGTGATGTCTTAAAGAGGAAAAGATTGCCAAAACGTGTAACAAGGAGGACGAAGTATTCACCTCCGAGAGATGATGACAAAGTTGACAATCAAGGTATGACTCCTGTATTGTCAGGGTCGCATGAGCTCAGTTGGCTGGACAGCTGGTTAGTGATGCAGAGTGACACCAACGTTGCAGATTCAGTTCTCATACCAGCTGAGGTTATTCATAAAGGCCCGCCTTCTCAACCTTGCCCCATGCCTGAGGTATGGTGATCCTTGGGTTAACTCGCCACCAGTCACAACCAATGGTCATCTGAGACTATGGAAACTATACCTGTAGTATCATGAAGCATTATAACGACTGAAAATAGAATTGTCAATTTGGATTTACCTATACTACAGTGACTTTTTATAGACTGTCCTCCTCATGGCAATGTGAATCGTAAGGCCTTGTATCCAGGTAGAATGCTAATTAGCTATCCTCTAGACAGTCAACTCCATTCTCTCCTGGAATTAAATAGTTTGAATTAGAATTATTTACAAAACCTGAAATTCCTGACACCTCCCTGATACTTGGGGCCTAACAGTCTATCTACTGTCAGCACAGCTGCTTGTGGTCATTGTTTACAGATATGAGCATCTTATCTTGCACCTTCTTCCATAAATCAATTTTGGCATCAGTGTCCCATTTTTGAGAAACTGGATCCAAAATTGGCTAAGTGGTGGGAGGCAGAGGGTGATGGTCAAAGGTTGTTTTTGTGACTGGAAGCCTGTGTCCAGTGGTGTTCTGAAGGGATCGTGCAGTAAAGTAGATAAATGCTTGATGGCCAGCGTGGACAGAATGGGCCGAAGAGTCTCTTTCCATGCTGTAAAACTGACTCTATGACAATCCCTAAACATCAATTTTTTGATTTATTGTCACATGTATACAGTGAAAAGTATTGTTTCTTGCTCGCTATACAGACAAAGCATACTGTACATAGAGAAAAGGAGAGAGAGCGAAGTATGTAGTGTTATAATCATAGCTAGGGCGTAGAGAAAGATCAACTTAGTGCAAGGTAAGTCCATTCAAAAGTTTGGCAGCAGGGAAGAAACTATTCTTGAGTCGGCTGGTACGTGACCTCAGACTTGTATCTTTTTCCCGACAGAAGAAGGTGGAAGAGAGCATGTCTGGGGTGCGTGGGGTCCTTAATTATGCTGGCTGCTTTTCAGAGGCAGCGGGAAGTGTAGACAGTCAATGTCTACATTGGCTGGTTTGCGTGATGGACTGGGCTTCACGTCCATTTGTAGTTTCTTGCGGTCTTGGGCAGAGCAGGAGCCATACCAAGCTGTGATACAACCAGAAAGAATGCTTTCTATGGTGCATCTGTAAAAGTTGGTGAGAGTCGTAGCTGACATGCCAAATTTCCTCAGCCTTCTGAGAAAGTAGAGGCGTTGGTGAGCTTTCTTAACTGCAGTGTCAGCATGGGAGGGGGTGCAGGACAAGTTGTTGGTGATCTGGACACCTAAAATCTTGAAGCTCTCGACCCTTTCTACTTCATCCGCGTTGATATAGACGGGCATGTCCTCCTCTGTGCCTCCTGAAGTCAATGACAATCTCCTTCGTTTTGTTGACATTGAGGAAGAGATTATTGTTGTCGCACCAGTTCACCAGATTCTCTGTCTCATTCCTGTACTCTGTCTCACCATTGTTTGAGATCCGACCCACTAAGGTGGTCTCATCAACAAACTTGAAAATCGAGTTGGAGGGGAATTTGGCCACATGGTCATAGGTGTATAAGGGAGTATACTAGGGGGCTGAGAACACAGCCTTGTGGGGCACTGGTGTTGCGGATGATTGTAGAGGTGGTGTTGTTGCCTATCCTTGCTGATGGCGGTCTGTGGGTTAGGAAGCTCAGAATCCAGTCGCAGAGGATCTTGCATGCTTTGTATATTTTTTATATTCATTTGTGGGACATGGGCATCGCTTACTGGCCAGCATTTATTCCCATTTATTTATTTAATTCATTTGCAAATCTAAGTGCCAGCTGTACTGAATTACATGTCTAAAAGAACACTTGCTGGCATCTGGGGAATTAATACTTGTTATCACTAGTCCAATGAAGGCTGAAGTCATTTTGCACATTTTGTATTTCAATGACTGACGTGGTGAGATTTTAATGTGAAATAATAGTTTGGTGCTGTGATAAGTGTGATGGCTGAAACTGTAAATTTTAACTCATTTGCTCAATGAATATTCAACTGATATGGAATATCAATTGTTCAGTCTGTTCAGTTTAACTTTCTTGCCTTAAAGTTCAAATTCATCATTCCCTTGTTACAGTGCAGATGTAATATGCTCCCAAGATGCTATGTTGTTGCTGTCGTTGGCCTAGGTCACTGGTTGAGGCATGAGGATTCTTTCACTTTTTTATCGAAGGCTGGTAGACCATGATTGGGGTTGTTTGGGTAATTGTCTGGGCACTTAAGGAATTCCAAATTTATTTTGATTTGCTTAATGTGTGTACTATTTTGACCTGATCCTTTTAAAAATGGTCATATTTAATTGCTTCTTTCCTGATGCTGACAAATTTTTGAATGGACCTACCTACCTCATTAAGTTGATCTTTCTCGGCACCCTAGCTATGACCGTAACACTACATTCTGCACCCTCTCCTTTCCTTTCCTTGAGGAATGTTATGCTTTGTCTGCATAACGCATAAATAATACTTTTCACTGTATAATACATGTGAAAGTAAATCAAATTTATATCACGATTTGGCCAATGTTAGATATGTTAACAGCAGGTTTGTGTGCAGTAGAAGTGACCAGTGTGAGAAATTGTGCTTAGTAGCATGTTGGCAACGTTATCTATTTCAGATTTCCTGCACCTTTGGTACTTTGCCGCCTTTGAGAGAGAAATTTGAATTTGATAGAAAATGTTCTTCTGAAAAGTTGTAACCATAATACTACCTTTATTGCTAACATTTGAATTTTTTTATTGTAGCAAAAAGTCCTACAGCCACCCAGTCTCCCAAATCTTCCTTTCTTGCAAGCTTGAATCCGAAAACATGGGGAAGGCTAAGCACACAATCCAACAGCAACAATGCAGAACCAGCACGCGCTGCCGGTGTTAGTGGCATTGCACGGGTCACCCCAAAGGACACCATGTCCAACAACAGGTATTTAATTATTTACCTTTACTTTTGAAATGTGCAGCAGAGATGAAATTGAATTGCTGTCTTGCGTTAAATGATCTTGTATTAAATCTGAAATTCAGTCATTTTTGATTAAAATAGCGATCTCCCAAGCATCAACTGAAATGCATGTAACATTAATCATTTAAGCTAACTCAACAGTACGTTGTGTACTATAACGTAGCAAATTAATTGCCGCACAAGTTTTATTAGTGTAGATAATAGCATAGAATAGAATCCTTATGGTCCAGAAGGAGACCATTTGGCCCATTGAGTCTGCCCCAATGACAATCCCACCTAGGCCCCATCCCCATAACCCCACATATTTACCCTGCTAATCCCCCTGACACTAGGGTCAATTTAGCATGGCCAATCAACTTAACCTGTACATCTTTGGACTGTGGGAGGAAACCGGAGCACCTGGAATAAACTCACACAGACTTTAACCATAAGACATAGGAGTAGAATTAGGCCACTCGGCCCATCGAATCTGTTCTGCCATTCAATCATGGCTGATTGTTTTTCTCACCCCATTTTCCTGCCTTTTCCCCATAGCCGGTGATCCCCTTATTAAGAACCTATCTATCTCTGTCTTAAAGAGACTCAATGACCTGGCCTCCACAGCTTCTGTGGCCAAGAGTTTCACAGATTCACCACTCCGGTTTAGAAATTCCTTCTCATCTCCGTTTTAAAGAATCATCCCTTTAGCCTGAGGTTGTGCCCGCTTGTTCTAGTTTTTCCTACTAGTGGAAACATCCTCTCCACGTCCATTCTATCCAGGCCTCGCAATATCCTGTAAGTTTCAATAAGATTCCCCCCCTCAGCCTTCTAAACTCCCAACGAGTACAGACCCAGAGTCCTCAACCATCGTGTTGAAGCTAGCTGGCTATGTAGAACCACCTAGTTTTATAATCATTTGATACCCACAGATGGCCAGTTTTTCATTTCCCTGACCTAACTAGGTGTGAACTCACTATAGTGTTGTATTCTTGCAGTGCTCTCTACTGTAGTTGCATCTTGAGTATATCTTCTGGGAAATAAAAGGAAGGGCATGATCAAAATGCAATAGCTGCAAAGCATTTACCTGTAGCAGTGTGGAAATGTCATCCTTTTTCTGTTTTTCTCCCAGAAGAAGGCAGGATTTGTACTTGAAGGTGGCAGTCTATTTGGAAGAACGCTGAAAGATGTTAGATTTTATGTAGACTAACTTGGAGCATTACTAGCATGATGCATTAGAGACAAACTGGTATTAAGTGATGTTCTGGTCTGTTTGTGTTGGCACTAGATTGTGAAAGAACTTTTCTTTCAGAGAGAAGATAAAAGTGTGGATAAAGGAACAAGCCCATAAATTTGTTGATCGTTACTTCACCTCCGAGAATGTGGATGCAAGCAATCCAGCACTGAATGTACTTCAGAGACTTTGCTCTGCCACTGAACAACTCAGTTTGCAGGTCTGAATTAGAAGCTTTTGAAAGCAGTACGAATTGTTAATTTAGATCATTGGCTGCAACTTGAAGTGGCTGTCCTAACAGTATAATTCTTCAGTTTCTATATTGAGTTGTAATCCCAATATACACAGGAATCATATCTGGTTAGTGATTTCCCTCCTATGCCCAGCCATCTCCAAACATACTTCATTCCTTAATGGAAGGTGATCAGACATTCAGACACTTGTTCAACAAGTAATGTGCCATTTTTCTGCATCGATATATTTTATTAATGTAATCAATCGTTCTACAACAACTGAGTTGGGAAATTCCCATGTTGGTGAATTGCTGGGCAAACCAGCTACCTTTAACTTAGTGAAAGAAATTGCGTTTTTAGTTTTATCTTTCATCTCAATGTCCTCAACCCTTCGAAGCCAGTGATTACTCTTTGATCACTGGTGTAACAAGCGGTCTTCAACCAGTTTGAGTAAAACCGCAATGAGATAAATCAGGAGGTAATATATTTTAGTGATATTGGTTGAGAGTTACAATCTTTTGAGGGTATTGAAAAAACTCTGGAATTAGTGCCATGACATCCTTTACATCACCTGAGATAATCTATGGGGCCTCAGTTTAACGTCTCATCCTAAAAACAGTTCGGACACTACAACAGTCCCTCAGTACTATAGTAGCAAAACAATATGTATCAGCAAAAGCAATTGCATTTACTTGCATAAAATTAACACTGAATTCACCAAACATGCAACCAGATCTTTATCTTCCAAGTGAACAGTAGTTTTAATTTCATGTACTCACTGTTCCACACCAATTGATTTACCTTGCCTCCTGAAGTGTTGAGGTGGAGATGCCGGCGTTGGACTGGGGTAAGAAATCTCAACACCAGGTTAAAGCCCAACAGGTTTATTTGGAGCTTTCGGAGTGCATGCAGATGAGACTTCTTACTGTGTCTTGAAATGTTGGCAGTCGTAACTGCTTCGATCATGAACTTCTGTGTTTCATATCCCTCTCTGGGTAGTTTTTCCATCTTTTTATCTCCTTTTTAGGAAATGCAAACTTCAGACCATTACTAAGTATCTTTCCTAAATGGGGCCTGTCCTAGAAACACTGGGAAGTGGGGTTGTGTATGAAAGGGACATATGATGCAGTGGATAGCATTCCTGCCTCCATTAGAGAAGCTCTGGGTTCAAGTCCCAACCCATGGGGCTTGATGGCCAAGGAAGATACATTCATGACATGGCCGAACACATTGATTGTTAACCTACAAATACTTAACACCAGTAGCAGATAGTAAAAGCAAGAGAAATTCCAGACCAGCCATGTGATGGAAAGAAAGTTGAAGTCTGTACCATCACTATCCACAGTACCAGACTACAACATGCATGTTGCCACAGCAACTCTGCCTTAGTGTTCTGTAACACCACCACCAGCAGTGCATGACTCCCTGGCATAAGGAAAATTTAAGAAATCAGGGAATGACACCAGGTTTCATCAAACTGATGCAGGTACAAGTTGCTGAATGGCTGCTTTGTGTGCTAAGAGAATTCTGATCATTTTCAGGACTTGCCGTTTTGGTTCAAATGAAGCTGGATGCTTCTATATACCTTCCTTTTTTATTACAATTCGCCTAATACCCAAAACTTTGAGCATCTTCCTTTAGTACTGTTAAGGTATGCAATGACGCCTTTATATTTCCCCCCTCCACGTAATACAGCTTTGCACACTGAACGTAAGCCTGAGATTGCTACCCTTGACGTCTTGCTCTTGAACTGTAATGTGGCCTACCCCATAATTGACATCTTCCAAGCAATGGTTCAATGATGCACAGTGCATGTTCTGCAGTTTTGTGCAGCTTTCAAGCCACGTTTGAAGCAGTGATTGATTATTTTTAAAGTGGAAAAGTTGTATAAGGCTCATCATAGTTTTATTTATCACTGAAGATATCAGAGGTGTAAGCAGAGCCTCAGAATAGCAGACCTTTTAAGAATATAAAATGGAAATATAACAGGTTATTTTAAGCATTTGTGTGGAAAATGCTCCCTGCCAGCCATTTCAAGTTGCATACCAATTATATGCAAGTCATTCTTTAAAATAGGTACAATAATTATTTTAATTGTACAACATTATTTAAGCAGCATTGTTTTAAGTGTTACAACTTTGTATGCAAACATGGTATTTTTTTCCAAAGGTGGATGGTGGGATTGAGTGCCTTTTAGATATCCGCTCAATAGTCTCGGAGTCTGATGTATCCTCCTTCGAAATCCAGCACAGTGGTTTTGTAAAACAGTTGTTGCTGTATTTGACTTCAAGAAGTGATAAAGACCTTGTGAACCGACATGTCAGGTTGAGGAGGTTCCTTCATGTTTTCTATGGTTGTCCAGTGAGTAGTAACTTCTGACTTATTTGCTCATCTGTCTATTCCTATTAATTTCTTATCTAGTTGTCATTGCATCTGGTTTGCTTAACTCCCAACTTAAACTGATGGTGTGCGAGACAACATATCCCCTCATTCATCAATTTGCCTTCATGTGTTATTTCAGTAAATTAAGAGGAATGTATTTAAGCAACCAGTTGTTACAAATAAAAGTTCTTGGGGAAAATCTATTAGTGGAAATAGAATCAACTAGTGTATCAATGTTTTCATTACAAACAAGTATTTTATCACATCCAAAAGGGTGTCACAATTCTGAAGTGACAGGGAACATGTTACAATAAAAGGCTGCAACACTTCAAGGTGCTCCATCACCATTTCAAGGCAACTGAAGATGGACAGTTAAAAAATGGCCTTACTAACATCACCCATGAGATTAGTGGAGAATGTCAGTAGGATCTCGTTGCTATGTACAGTTAATTGCTTCTTAATTCAGTTTGTTGTATTTTGCACATTACAAGTTTGACCTGTCCCCCATTTTAAAAATAAGGTAAAATCAATTTAAGCATCAGATACTGACGCATGGATCTGTATTAATAACTATGAAGTTGAACAAGCCATCTATGTGTATTAGAAGGGGGAACTACAGTGTTCCCCTCCTAGTGGCAGTACATGTTTAGCCACCTAGTGTATTTTTCATATTCAATCAAATGGGGACTGTTCCCATTGATAATTACTTCTGCGATGCTATCCACTATTCAGCCAGTTTTTTTTATAGTATTGATATATTTTTTAAAAAGTCTTCTGTGCTCTTGAGTGCAATTTGTTGTCCGTTGTTGGCAGTGAGACGTATGTCCGAGGGCCAAAAGAAGTACTGCATTGCTGAGCAATAGCGATAGTTTGGAATTCAGTTTGCAGTAGCATATTTTTTTGGCCATCCTTTTGCTGTTTAACATCACTAATGCAGATTCAGGGTAAACCCTGGAGCTGGTAAGAAGTTTAGAAAGCAGTGAGGGTTTGAGGACCTTGAATGGAGTATCCTAATTAGATCTTCATGTTTCTCAATCAATGTCTCAGTTTGATTAATTGATCTGAGTTCAGATCTTCAATGCAGACTGGTTAAATTCACAAAATACTGAACTTGGAAGAGGGAAGGTGTTACCATGGACTTGCAAATTGAGTTGGGTAAATCATTTAAATGGAAAAGCATAGTGGAATTTATAATGTAAAACATTGGGATTTACCAGATCTCTCAGGCTGAAGACTTGCCAGCATTAGATTGAGAGAGATTAACATACATGCCTGTTAACTGCTTGTGTTTTTAAGACTAAGCCCCAAACAGTCAAATGAGAGTCAAACCCTTTCTTGTTGAGGGGTATTTTCTGAGTGTCAACCATCAAAACTCAGAATCCTGTCTCTTCAAACTTCCTACTGAGGGATGCACATAAGCAGCGTATAGCCAGAGGGGAGGGAAATGAGGTGTAAAAATATCCCAGCAAATCCCTGATGCACAGTTCCAGCTCCAGGACTAAATCACAGTGCAAGTACTCGGAGGGAAAGCAAATTTCTTCCTAATTTCATGACTCTTGATAAAACTTCATTGTGCTGATTTAACTCTTCAAATCTTATTTTTAACTGTATACAATTTTGGCTTCTTGGTGTAATTAAAGTCATTGCTTATGGAAAAATTGATTCTTCTAGATTTGGCTGCTGATGGTTTTTACTCACCCAAGATATTTGGTTTGCTTTAAACCAGCTTGCTTTGACTGGAAGCAGAATCCTTTTGGCTGAAAGACGTGTGACAACTTTTTTCAATTTGCTTTAATTGCACACTCTATCCTTTTAATTATGTTGGTGCATTGCCATGGTATTTGAATGCTTTTGTCTGCTCACCAAGGTATTTTATGAACTTCTTTGCCTCCAGTGGTAACTCTCAGGATAATTAACGGGTTATAGGCTAAGATATAAGCAACTGGATCTAATGGATAGTATTCCTTCTGTCACAAGCCTATTTATAGAGTGTGATATAACGTACCATTAAGACGAAGGATCCCTGTCCTCAAATGGGCAACTATTACTTGTAGTTCTCAACTGTCTCTTTCAAATTGTTTTGTCTCAAGAATTTTGTGCATGATGGTCATATCATTGGTGTTACATATTCTTATTTTAACTCCTCCCATATAACTTCTTTTAAACATCTGGTCAGTTAAGAAATATAGTTTAACTGAATGAAGAATATTAGCTATACCATTAGATATGAAGGTTGGAGAAAAATAGAATTGTCATGGATTTTCATGTACTTCAAATCCTGCAGCCCCCAGGAGAGGAACCTCTTGGTCGACTAGAACCTCTAGGCAATGGGCCTTTGCTTGCCCTGGTGCACAAAATGAACAACTGTCTGAGCCAGATGGAGCAATTTCCTGTGAAGGTGCATGATTTTCCGAGTGGGAATGGAACAGGAAGCAGGTATTAATGGTGTACTAATTTGACTTTACTAAATACTATACTATACTAAATATTGCAATTTAAAGAAAGTCGGTGTGTGTGGATAATTAATCTACGTAATATAAGGCATAATGCTTGGGAAAGGAAGGCCTGTAGTTTCCTTGTGCAGCCAGGAGCACTCCCTGTGCTATTATTCCACAAGGAACTTGAGCAAAAAACTAACTACCTTCTAGCCTAACTCCCCTTGTGCCAGATTCGCCTAGCGAGGAAGCCTTGAAATGAAATTGCAGTAAATTCTTGATTAGTGGTGGGAGTCTTTGGCATCTGCTCAAATGAGCAAATTAAAATTGCGACCTGTGGGAAAGCAGTGGGATTGGAGGGACTAAGGTTGCTGTGACCATTTTAATTGCTCGCCCACCTGATTTTTACCCATTTTAAATTAGTCCTTTGCGGTTAGGAAGGTTCCAGCCCTTATTTAGAACTTCTGATACCATTCTGTGGGATAATCCGATGGACTCTATAGTTCCTGATGTGGATTGACTTGGGGAAAATGGGGATTGACCAAAATATTATTCTTTGAAAGTGTTCTGTTAGGTTTATGTACAGAGACGAACTGTTACTCATAACCTCCCTGTTGTTTGTGTAATGATTGATTGGAAAAGTTCTGTACAAATAATGCCTGTGCGAAAACATTCTTTTTCACTTCATAACACAATCTTTTCCTCATTCATCAGAGGATCACAGGCCCTGAAATTCTTCAATACGCACCAGTTAAAATGCCAGCTGCAGAGACATCCAGACAGTACCAACGTCAAGCAATGGAAGGGTGGTCCTGTGAAGATCGATCCATTGGCTTTAGTACAGGCTATTGAGCGCTATCTTGTCGTCAGAGGTGGTGGCTGCTTTATTTCTGTGTTAAGCAGTAAAACTTTATTTTATACTTTTTCTTATGCTGCAGGCATAATAATGTTCAATATTGATGATTTATTGTGATGGGGTACAAATCCATTTGTGGGTAGGTGACTCTTGGCAAAAAAACAGCACCATTGAATGTTCACTGTTTTAGCAACAATCAAATTTTTTAAAATCTACAGTATAGCCTGGCTTAACTTAGGAGTTTTTGATGTCTAAATATTATGTAGTGATTTCAAATGCTAACTATCAATGAGAAGCTAAATCAGAATTAAGAGAAACTGTTGAACTGGCTACTTTAAGTTGTAATGCCTCAGGCAAAAAGGTTGGAGGTCCTGAATCCACAATTTAGAAGTATTTTGAATTTTTAGTGGTTTATTCTTGTTTCTTTCAGCTTGTTAGAAATCTGAATACAGGACGTAAAACCTCTATCATGGGTGAAGGACAAACCACCAACATGCTCTTTGGTCATTATCAGTGCTTCTTTGTAGCTAGGCAGTAGCAAATAGTTAAAGTGTGGGCTTGACCCTGTACTCTCTGTAACAAGCATCTCAGCTGGAACATTTCATCAATACCACTCTAACTGAGATTGGGATCTGTAAATGAAATTTCAGCTACCAAACTGTGGGCCATTCCCTGGCCAATCACTGTTGTTTAGTTGCACTCCAAATTTGGGCTCATTAGGTACCACAAGTCTTTACTGGAGAGACAAATATTAGAAAAGAGTGAATCCTGAAGTGTTTGCAAGCAAGATCAGCAATTTTATGATGGATCAAAGAAAAATTTTTGAGAAGTTAGTTTTCTAAATGAGATGAAAGCCTGACCAGATCCACCCTGAATCTGGTTGGAAATGAGGGAGGAAATTGCCAGTGTGTTAGAAAAGCTACATTAGCACTTGTGTGCTGGAGGACAGAGGAGAGACCACAGTCGTACCCGTTTTTAAAATGAGGTGGAGAAAAATCTGGTCAGTTTCAGATCAATTGTAATAGCCATACTTGGATTTTTTAAAGCCCCCTCAGTTCAGCAATGAAATTGCAATCTATATTGATAGAGATAATTCTTAGAAGCAGCCAGCAAGAATTTCAAATGGGACAATTCTGCTTGACAAACTTCAAAATTCTTTGAAGAGATAACTGATGTATTGAATGGGGAAAGTGTGCTGGTATGCTGGATGGAATTGCATGGACTTTGGTGAAATCTTTCGCAAAGACTCAACTGCTTGAAGATTCAGGGGTATGGAACTGCGGGGTGGGGGGGAGGGGGGGGTGCGGGAGTAGAATACTGACCTCGCTTATGAAAAGGTTAGAAGAGAAAACAGCAGCAATAAAGGGCAGCTTTTTACCGTGGATTGTGGTGTCCCACCACACTGAGTTCTGGGCCACTTGTTTGCTCAAGCGGGTGGTGTCAAATATTTGATGCTGGAATAAAATCTCTCAATCCTTCAGAAAACCAAAGGAAGCTGCAAAAGGATATTGACAAGATAGGGAAATGGACTAAAAATTCCAGATGGAATTCAGTGTTACTAATTGTGAGGTTTATGCATTTTGGTTTTAAAAAAAAGTGGTAATCATATGAATGGAAGTAGGCTGTGCTCTGTGCGAGGAGGATTTTGAGGGTACAGCTTTACAAAGCACTTTAGTTTTAGGTCATAAGAAAAGTTTATGACATCTTAGATTTTATCACTAAGTATAGAAGTGAAGAGCCAAGCCTATAAACTTGCATAAAACCCCACCACATGAGTATAGGGTTCCAAGTTACAGAAAGGCTATTAAGATGCAGGAGATGCTAAAATACAAATTCATTAGGCTGCAGCCTGTTATGAGGAAATATAGTTGTTTCAGATTTGTAGGGCGATTTGTGTTAAAAGCATCTGCATCAGTGGATGGAAGAACATGGCTTAAGCAATTGAAGGGTCTGGAATGAATGGCTATAGATAGAAGATTAATTGAGAAATTTGGAGCAGAGAGCAAGTGAATCTGGTTTTTCTCCCTGTTTCAGGCTGTGCAATTCTGTTAGTGATTGAGACCAAAACTGTCAACATCCAAGAATAGATTGGGCAGGTCGATAAACTGGATGAAAGGATATGGATAGATAGACATCATTGGGGCCATTTGCTCACAGAGGGTGAATAGCAATGTAACTTGGTTGCAAAATAAACTGTATGGGGAGTCTAGAGATTTCCTGTAATTATACTGAAGCACGACATTATCAGTGTGAACACTTTGCTGGTAGAATCCCAAACGCACGCACTCCTGGAGCAAGTCAGGCCTCTGCCTGCATGGTCACATGTCAGTGCATGTTATAACTTTATGAATAACTATTTTATATACGCATATTAAGGATCACTTGTTTATAAACTAAGCAGTTCTGAGGTTTGAGGTTCTATCTGTTATTTCCAGTCCCTCTTCACCAGTGATTGTCAGCGAGTTTTTCTAAAACACTACAGACGATTCTGTGCTATTTGCTTGAACTTGCATGACTGGATCAAATGTCAACATTCATTTATAGTGACTCCTGTATTGAACCCTTTCCAAAAATTCACTCTGATGAGCGGAGTTCACTCTTTACAAATGAAACACTTCCACAGTTTTGAAATATTTTTTTCCCTTCAGGTATTTTATTTCTGTGCATCATCCCAGCCCAAAAGGTTGTTGGATAGCTGCTGGAATGTTAATTCTGCAGTCAGCTGCTTTGAGGTTGATGAGCAGGGTTGCTCTTGTTCCCCTGTCTGTGGGTTGTGTTTGATACTTCTGTGCTGTTGACCGGCCAAGCTTAGGAACTTTAAATTGAGAACTTAGATATAAACCTACACTCTACCAGTTTACAGCTGGGCCTTTGCACTGCAACTCATGGTCAATCTTCAGATTTGTTGCTTTGTTATAATTAGTTTTGTAATCTCCAGCCTGTGATTGTCTTAAGGCCTGAAAATCTGGGGCTCGTGTTGACATGGTTTCTGTCATTCAAGGGTATGGAAGAATACGGGAGGAAGATGAAGATAGTGATGATGATGGCTCAGATGATGAAATTGATGAGTCATTGGTAAGTTTGTTAGTTTGAAAGTAACAGTGCTTGTTGGTGTTGTCATCAGTGTTGAGAACCATTAAGGTAAATCTGAAAGATAATGGGGGAGATTCTCCCATCCCATTGCGCTGCTTTTGTAGCGCAGCGCCCGGGAGACTCGAGCGGAGGCCGTTTCACGGGCTGCCCACTGGGTGCCATGGCCTCCGAGTCTCCGGCAGCCCTTTTCTGGCGCCATCAGCTCCGTGCCAGAAATCAGCATGGAGCTGCATAAATTATGGTAAAGTTCATTACCATATATTTTAAACATCAGTAGGCCCAGGACTGAAATCTCCGGACCCGCTAGCGTCTGCCCCCTGTCAGGAGTGGTTCTCTCCAGCGGGTTTAGTCTCGCTCCCCACTTGTGGGGAGCTGGTGGCTTGACCCCACTGGAGTGAAGGGGGACAATCGAGCCCTCTCCCTCCCAGAGGGTCGGGTGCTGGAGGGGGGGGTGCCCCCTGGGCATTGCCCAAGTGCCAATGTCCAGGGGGCACCTTGGCACTTCCCACTGGGAATCAGGCAGTGCCAAGGGGGTGGGGCCTAATTGGGGCAAGTGCTCTTGGTGGGGTGGGGGGGTGAAGAGAGAAGAGAGTTCCTGCTCACTGCTGATCCTGTTCACCTAATCTCCTCGCTACACATCCTGTTTCCTGACCCATCCTCTCCTCGACCCTTCAGCTCTCCTGTCCCTTGGCCCGTTCATTTGCTGCGGATTCGTACCTTTGCCAACCCTCCGCCTTGCAGCCTCTGCTACTCCCTGACCCTCCAGCTCTCAGCCTCTCCCACTCTCTGACCCTCCCAGTTGCTGCGGACCCTTTCTCTTGACAAACCTCCCACTCCCTACCCCTCTCACTCACTGCTTTCCTCTCCCAAACCCTCGCTGTGAGTGAGGGCTCTGGAGATGTGCAACACGAGACAGGAAGAGCAGCTTCCACTTGCAGGAGGTAAAACACCAGTCAGAATGGTGTCAACTAGGACATACAATCGTATATCAGACTGGCGCAAAATGGCTTGGAAACTTAACTCCTGATGCTGAACGTAAATATGGCCACATTAAGTCACTGGCATTAAAGTGGAGCAAGTTGAAGTAGAGAAATTTAAAATGCTGAATTGCTATACTTGGGAGAATTTCCCCCAGTACTCTTGCTGATAATTGAATAGTCTCAGAAATGGATCCATTGTTGTCAATAGCTGTTTTGATCTAAGTAAAATTCAGCTGTTACCTTAGAAATAATCACCGAATCTCAGTGAAGAAGCGTTTTCCCTAATATTGCCCCCCCCCCCCCCAAAACAAACCCCCTCCCAAAAAATTCTAGGTGTTCAATTCCCGTGAAAAATGGAGTAAATCACGCTGAGAGAGTTTGGAGAAGAATCTCCCCCACACAGTGCACTGCTGAATGCACGAGCATAAATCTTGTTTAAAAATCAGGGGCAGTGCCTATCCCCACAAAAGATGCTGGCAGCATAGTGCTGAGCGGGCTACTGTGCATACGCCCATCTGTCAGCGCCGAGGTAGGCGCATGCGCAGTGGCCCCTGGCTGCCGGCCTCCCGATTTCCTGGCCAGCTCAATGGATGACCAGCCCCACGATCTCCACAAGGCCGGCTCTCTCTGGTGCTCTCTCTCACTGCCTCATGCCTGGTGGGCAGTGCCAAGTGTCCCTGGGCATTGGCACTTTGTCCCTTGGGAAGTGCCGAGGTGCCCCTACTGTCCGACCCTCTAGGGGGAGGCCCCAATTACCCCCCCTTCACAGCGGGGTCGGGCTGCCAGCTCCTCGCAAGTGGGGAGCTATGGTAATCCCCACTGGAGTGAAATAGTCCTGGCCGGTGGGGGGGAGGGGGGAGAGGCGAGCTAGTGCCATTCAAATTGTATTAAAATTAAAAGCTGCATTCATTAGGTAGCTCTGCGTCTATTTCCAGCGAGGAGCGGACAGCGCCAGAAATCCAGTGCTGGGGGACACACTCGGCCGATCGCACTAACCTGGCACCACTTAAATCTCCCAGCCCGCTAAAAGATCAGTGCAGCAGGATAGGAGAATCGCATCCCCCTCCTGTCTCTCACCTTGAACTTGTCTCTTGAGACTAATCCTTCAACTAAGGGGAGCAGCTGCTCCCTGTCCACCACATCCATGCCCCTCATAATCTTGTACACCTTGATCAGGTCGCCCCCTCAGTCTTCTCTGCTCCAGCAAAAACAACCCAAGTCTCTACAACCTCTCCATAACTTAAATGTTCCAACCCTGGCGCCATCCTGGTGAATCTCCTCTGCACCCCTTCCAGTGCAATCAAATTCTTCCTATAATGTGGCGACCAGAACTGCACACAGTACTCCAGCTGGGACCTCATCAAAGTTCTATACAACTCCAACATGACTTCCCTGCTTTTGTAACCTATGCCTCAATTGATAAAGGCAAGTGTCCCAAATTCCTTTTTCACCACACCATTAACATGCCCCTCCGCCTTCAGAGATCTATGGATAAACATGCCAAGGTCCTTTTGTTCCTCAGAACTGTCTAGTGTCATGCTATTCATTGTTAAATTACCAATTAATGACCAATCCAGGTTCTCGTAATGAGTGAATAGATGGGAACATCAGTGGGAGTAATACTCTTCCTGCTGTGTTCCTGGTCAAGTTTGATTTTACTTTTCAGCTGTTTTGCCTGAACCAAGAAAAGTACAGCACAGGAACGGGCCCTTTGGCCCTCCAAGCCTGCACCGACCATGCTGCCCGACTTAACTAAAACCCCCTACACTTCCGGGGACCATATCCCTCTATTCCCATCTCATTCATGTACTTGTCAAGATGCCCTTTAAAAGTCACTACCGTATCCGCTTTCACTACCTCCCCCGGCAACGAATTCCAGGCACCCACCACTCTGTGTAAAAAATCTGCCTCCTACCAAAAAATCTGCCTGGTGCCAGAATATTATGAGAAACCTGTTTAAAATACACTGCAATGTGCTTCTTTGTCACAAGATGGTGCAATTTTGATAAAGCAGGCTCGAAGAAGCTGTTAACCATGAAGGAATTTTATGCACTATGCTTCATCACCGCTTTGTACAACTAAATGAATTCTGCAAGTTTATTTAATTCTGGTTCATTGAATTCTTTCAGGTTCATTTTCCTTTAAATGGTTCACCCTGTCAACATTCCACCTGTTCTACAAAATGATCTTTTCAAAGTGTTCTGTATGCTTGCACCTATTACTGTATCAAGTATGAATTGCTTTATAAATTGCAGGAGTAAAATAAAAAACAGGAATAGGCCATCCAATCCCACAAGCCAGGTCATGGCTGATCTGAGCCTGAACATGTTCCATTCGCCTTGGCCTCGTATCTCTTAACACCTTTGGCTAGCAAAACTTTGTAGCTCTCGGGTTTGAAATTTCTCGTTGAGAAATAGTTTTTTTGTTGGGGAGGTTGGGTGGGAGAGGGTTCCACACTTGTCCTGTGTGCAAAGTATTTCCAAGCTTCCCTCCTAAAGACCTTGATCTGATTTTATGATTATGTCCTAGACTTCTCCAGAAGTTTCTTTTCATTGACCCCAGCAATTCCTACTAAAATTCTAAACTTCAATCAAATCACCACTAAACCTTGTATTCCAGGGAATACAAGCCACCTTTATAATGCAGCACTTTGGAGCCCTGGTAAACCATCTGTTGATTCTGCAATGCACTCCTTCCAAGGTCATTCTGTCCATTCTGTGTTGTAGTGTTCAGAATGGTGCGCTGTACTCCAGATGTGCTTTAACCAGGACTTTATGTAGGTCTACCAAACTTCTTCCTCCTCATTCTAGCCCCTTACGCAGAGCATTCCATTCGTCTTTTTGATTTATTTTTGTACCTGACTACAGTGTTTTAATGGTCTTCATACTTATACCTGTAAATTTATTTTCATCCCCCCCTCCTCCTCACTGTTCCCAGATTTTCATTTTTTTAAAAACTGCTGCGAATTATCCTTGGTCTGAAATTAATTATCTGATGATACCTGAATTGAAATCCACGTGCTACTGTTTTGCCCAGTAACTTAATCTATCACTGGCTCAGGTTTTGTACCCTCGCTTACACTTACACCACCAAACTTTTGTCGTTAGCAAATTTGATACATTGTCTGTAAGGATAGGCTGACCAGAAATGCATTCCTTCGTTCATTTAGCTTTCAGAACCCACAGAACAGAATCCAAAGGGGTCACTCTTGTATCCCTCTGGAGCTGGACTGCAAGTGGAAGTTAAGTACTTTGGAAGTTAGCCCACTTACTTGTGCTGCAGGCAATTTGGCATCATTCTTCAATCAGCCATAGCTACTAGCCATGCCTTGTTACAAACCGTTAACCTGGCCTCCATTATCTGTCCCAAGCAGTTAGACCTCAGGTGGGCTGTATGCAGCTGGTAGCACTCTACCCAAAGACAAGGTATAGATTCTGACTATCTAGGTTTACTTCATCATTGAAAATCCTACCTGAAGCTCTTGGCTGAGCTGAAGACTGAACCGTAATTTCAGCCCAGCTTAATCTTCATTGGAAGTAGACTCACTGCTTCTGATCCTTAATTTTTACTGTTCGATTCATTTTATCAATTGTGTTGCAATGGGGATTTTCTTCTGGACTAACATTGAAATAATTACTTAAGAATTGATTTACTACCATTTTGCCCTGTTTTGTTCTCTTAGGCTGCCCAATTCTTGAATTCAGGGAGTGTAAGGCACAGACTACAGTTTTACATAGGCGATCACTTGCTGCCTTACAACATGACTGTATACCAAGCTGTCAGGCAGTTCAGTGTGCAAGCTGATGAAGAAAGAGAGTCCACAGATGATGAAAGTAACCCGTTAGGAAGGGCAGGAATATGGACAAAGACCCATACAATATGGTACGTATTAAATGCATCCTGCAGCTACTTCATTGAAAACTTGTTCCAATAATTTTGCCTCCTCATTCCTCTTGTCCTGCAAGCACCAGCCCACAGCTTTAAGGCTGTGTAGCTGCTACGGAAAGTAACTGGAATTAATGTTTCGTAACTACTGTGAGCTTATTACTTGATAAACTTGATTGACGATTTCACTGATACAAAGTCAAAAGCAATGGTTTGTGGAATTAGAGATGCCACAAGCTATGCATGTGTGTATCTTGTACTGGCCAGTGTATTCCCTCTAATGTGGAATCTTTGTCTGTGATATTTATCTGTATCTGTAATATTTTGCTCTTGTACTGGAAGTATTCATTAGTGGAGAGAGAGGATTAACATTTCAGGTTGATAAGCTTTCATCAGAACTCTCGATGTACTGACGAGAGGCAACCAGCTTAAAATGTTAACTTTCTCTCCACCGGTATTGCCAGATCTACTGAGTATTTGCAGCATTTTCTCAGCAGGTTGTTATTTGCCAATGATGCTTTAACTGCCATGAAACCAGGTCAGAACTCAGAATGTAAAGACTAAATTGGGAGCGTTATTAAATGTGTGTGTGCAATAGGTACAAGCCTGTTCGAGAAGAGGAGGAAGGGAATAAGGATACAGTTGGTGGAAAACGAGGACGAGCTCAGACTGCACCCACAAAAACATCCCCAAGAAATGCAAGGAAACATGATGAGCTGTGGCATGGTGAGTGTTTTGGGATAGAAGAATATGATGGGAATTGGAAGCGGACTTTTGGCCTGCTCCACCATTCAGTACGATAATGGCTCATCTCCAATCTCACTGCACCTTCCTGCACTACCTTCACATCCCTTAATTTCCTTGGAGATCAGTAGATTTTTGGATACTGTTTTGAATATGTTCAGTTTCTGAACATCCATAGTCCTTAGTTGTAGAGAATTCCGCAGGTCCACAATGCTTTGAGTGAATTAATTTCTCTCCTTGCTGAGGCCTAAATGACATCCCTTATTCTGAGACTGTGACCCCCAGTTTTAGCCAGTGGAACGTCCTTCCAGCATCTACCCTAACAAGTCCTTTCGAGAATTTTTTTATTTCAGTTGAATCACCTCGTACTTCTGAATTCCAGTGAATACCTCCCAGTCTACTTGATCTTTCCTCATAGGTCAATCCCCTCATCCCAGGAATCTGCCGAGTGAACCTTCATCACAATCCTCCAAGGCTGGTATGTTCTTTCTTGATAAGAAGAGAAAACTGTGCACGCTACTCTAGGTGTGGTCTCACTTATAAAGCCCTTACAATTGCAGGAAGATGTCTTCATAATTTTACTCCAATCCTTTTGCAGTGCAGGTCAACATACCATTTGCTTTCCTGATTGCTTGCTGTATCTGCATGTTAATTTCCTGTGATTCATGTCGGACATTCGGATCCCTCTGCATACAAACATTTCCTAGTCTCTTGCCATTTTGAATGGTTTCTGCTTTTCTGTGTTTCTTTTTCTGAAGTGGGTAACTTTGCACTTGCTGACATATTCCATCTGTGTTCCTGACCGCTTAACTGGTCCGTATCCTTTCCACATTTGTCAAACGTGATTTCCCTTTAATAAATCCATATTGGCACTGCCTAGTCACGAGTTCCTCAAGTGTGCTGTTCCCACATGCCTAATAGATTCTAGCATTTTGGCTCCTGTTGATGTTGGTTTAACCATCATATAATTCCCTGTTTTCTTCCTTCCCCACCGTTTAAATTCTGCTGTTTTTTCACTACCTTCCAATCCATGAATTACTGGTTACATTAACGATGTGAAAGTGTTTCTATAGAGGGTTATGGGCTAATAATTGGTCCAAAGTTGCAGGTAGAAGATTTTGGAATAGAAATTTACCTTCTCCCTTTCAATGGGACTTTTAAACTTGCCTGTTTCATGGTAACTAGTGCAGAACAAAGGGGGCATGTTCTCCTCCGCTCCTTTTACACTTCACCACTGAAGCCAAGCTTCACTGCTTGAGTCTCATCCAGCCTGAGTTAGGAAGGGCGAGCGAGATGGGTGCTTTAGAACAATTATTTATTAGTGTCACAAGTAGGCTTGCATTAACACTACAATGAAGGTACTGTGAAAATCCCCTGGTTGCCACACTCTGGCATCTCTTCGGGTTCACTGAGGGAGAATTTAGCATGGCCAATGCACCTAACCCTTCGGACTGAGAGGAAACTGGAGCACTCGGAGGAAACTCACGCAGACACGGGGAGAACGTGCAGACTCCACACACTGACCCAAGCCGGGAATCGAACATGGGTCCCTGGCATTGAGAGGCAACAGTGCTAACCACTGTGCCATCGTGTTGCCCACTGAAGTGTGGGTAAGTCAGCAAGAAGTGTCAATCTGCTGCTGATCACCACTTCAAGCAAGTTATCGCCCAAAGCAAAACAAGAACAAGCTTTTAAGCTAACCTTTTTATATCGATGAAGAATGCATTTATGCTGTCGTGTAAATTAAGCAGCCTAATTCTGGCAACAGTGCAAATTTTTAATAGCTCTTTGGTTAAAATGAGTAGGAATCTTTAAATACCACTTTCATTAATTTAAGATGACTTCCTTTGTTTATTTGCTTGAAACTAAAAGCTGCGAAGGAGTTTTATTTAAAAAAAATAAATTTGAAGAAAATTACTCAAAATTGGTATTTTGAATCACTAAATGTCAAGAAAATAAGTAATGGCCTAGCAGGGCAGTGGTTTACTCAGTTCAGTGCACTATTTTTGTGACCCTCAGTGCCAAAAATGAAGTTCTACAAAGGGTCATATTACTCTTCCTATTCTTCAGCTTATGGTCAGAATCCTCTGCTATATCTTAGGCTATGGTGTGCAGTCATGATGTGAAGATGCCGGCGTTGGACTGGGGTAAGCACAGTAAGAAGTCTCACGACACCAGATTAAAGTCCAACAGGTTTATTTGGTAGCACAAGCCACAAGCTTTCGGAGCACTGCCCCTTCATCAGGTGAGTGGGAGTTGTGTTCACAAACGGGGCATATATAGACACAAACTCCATTTCCAAGATAATGGTTGGAATGTGAGTTTTTCCAACCAGAAAGACTCACATTCCAACCATTATCTTGTAAATTGAGTTTGTGTCTTTTTATGCCCTGTTTGTGAACACAACTCCCACTCACCTGATGAAGGGTCAGTGCTCCAAAAGCTTGTGGCTTGTACTACCAAATAAACCTGTTGGATTTAACCTGGTGTTATGAGACTACTTACTGTACAGTCATGACCCAGCAATTTACGGTGCCCTGATACTTTAAAGAACAAAGTGCTTTTTAATAGTTATCAATCTTCTACCTTGTACACCTCAATTGTTCCTGTCATTTACAAAATACTTGATACCTATACCACTTCTTTGTACTCCAGTTAGATTTCCCCTTAATTATTATTTTACTCTCTCTGGTTGTTCCTTTTAGTATGCTTGGGAATGCCCTGCTTATTTTGTTCTTTGCTACCTTTTTTCATTCAAGCTTTATTCTGCATTGCCATAGGATTAAAAAATGATTTTCTCAGGTACATAAACCTGAGAAATATTGCATGTTTTTTTAGCTTTTTTTTTCTCGAAAATGAACCACTAAAGCAAGGTGGTAATTCCCATTGTGAAGTTTTGGCAGCAGTTGAATTTAAATGGTGTCCTTCTAGACAGTTGAACTGTTAACCTCTTCTTACATCCTAGATGGTGTCTGCCCTCCAGTGGGAAACCCTTTGGAAACATATCTTCTTTCAAACCCTCCAGATGGTATAACATTTGAGGACCCATCCCTAGATGTGATTCTCCTTTTAAGAGTGCTTCATGCCATCAGTAGATACTGGTATTACCTATATAATGTGAGTACTGCAGGATAACATTTACAAACATTGACAGCTGGAGGTGATTGCAGCAGAAATCTCTTCCTGATGTCTCCAAATCACCGAGCAGCTTACATTTCCGATTACATTCACTTTATTTTCAACCTGGGTGATGTCTTGCACAATGGCTTAAGACCTTCACCTTGGTTTTTCAACTGGTTAAGTGAACAATTGGGGACTACAGTTTGAGTTTTCCACATCATGCCAGTGATTTTCTCATTTTGTCTAAGTAAAGGAAGGTGGTAGGTTACCAGTTTCTTCACTCGATTAGACTTTCCCCATAATCATAGAATCCTTACAGTGCAGAAGGAGGCCATTCGGCCCATCGAGTCTGCACCAACCACAATCCCATCCAGGCCCTATCCCCACACCCCCTTCCATTTACCCTAGCTAGTCCCCCTGACGCTAAGGGTCAATTTGAATAGCATGGCCAAATCCACCTGACCCGCTCATCTTTGGACTGTGGGAGGAAACCGGAGCACTGGAGGAAACCCACGCAGACACTGGGAGAACATGCTAACTCCGCACAGACAGTGACCTGAAGCCGGAATTGAACCCGGGTCCCTGGCGCTGTGAGACAGCAGTGCTAACCACTGTGCAACTCGCCTTCCTGGTTCAATTCTTATGAAATAATTCTGCTATGCTGCTCATTTTCAATGTCATATTGATGTGAGATAAGTAATTTCGTACCTTTGCATGACAAGGTTAAGAAAGTTGATTTCTGGCTAATCTTTGCCCAAAGCATTAGTCAATCTTCCCATTTCAAGTGTTGATTAAACTACTGTGTATTTTCAACATTTTGGTTAATTTGGCAAAACTTTAAGGGGCCTTTATATTAGAAATGTTTGAGCATGCAATTGTTTCTGATCCACCCTGCCCTTAGCATTTCATATGTGAATTAGGTAATCGTTATTTAGAACTTTTAAGTTGATTCCTGTTCAGTTGTACATCTATCTCTGTCCCATTCCTCATTTGCAGAATGCAGTCTGTAAAGAGATTATTCCAACAAATGAATTGATCAACAGCAAGCTGACTGCAAAGGCTAACCGCCAACTTCAAGATCCCCTGGTTATTATGACAGGAAATATACCAATTTGGTTGACGGAGTTGGGAAGGACCTGGTATGAAACAAACACTTAAAAATTACTTTTTCTTCTCATCTGTCACTAGATTAACGATACAATTGAATGAATTGATGGCTGCATTTAATACACAATTTCAAATTCTGGTTTTCAATTGAAATTTTACATAGTAACCTTCACCCATGAATTTTGTTGGTGTAAATGGAACACACTGCATAAAACTGCAGGAGGAAAGCATAGTGGGAAAAAGAAAATTGTAGCACAATTTATATTGGGAACTGGCCTTGGGGTGCAGAACAGAATTTGACCATATTCCATATAGCCTTCTCATTCTCCCCCCGCCGCCGCCGCCGCCGCCCCCCCCCCCCCCCCCGCCCCTCTTGATTCATTCTACGGCTCCCAAGTTAAGGGCTGGTTAAAACTGGACGATTTCAAAAGTAGTAAATTATTTAACTTGTCATGCAGCATTATATGCTTACACAATATGTTCCAATTCTAGCTTAAATATAGAGTTTGCTGTTCAATTCTGTAGTGAAATCAAGTGAACTTGCAGCTGCCCAGCCTGCAAGCCAGAGAGTAAGGTAAAGAAACACGACCTAGCCATGGTTAGCCCTTTAATGTTGTCTTAAAGAAGAGCCAGGTACGATCTATTGTTAAATACACTGAGCTCAGGTGACCTTGTTCACTGAACTGGCTGAAGAATTGTCATGTCCAGTAATTTTTAGAACTGCCTGCTTGGTGTGGAAGCTTTTGAAGATGTACAAAACCTGAAGAATCCTATGAAGTTGATAAAAATATTTTAGCTATGTTTTAAGGGATTTGTCATAACTACTTTCCTGTAAGCAAAAATCAAAACTCTTGTACACTGGATTTCATGTCAATATTAACCAGCAGATGCCATATTCACAAGATATACAGATAGATATCCTTGCTTTCATATAACAACAGAGACTTCAGGTAACGAATGCAGTCCATGAATAATTGCAGCTCTTGATGTGTTAAACCTACCAATGTTTGGTCAATATATACCCTGACTGCAGTTCGGTTTTCAGTGCTTTGGTATCTCCTATATCTGGAAAGTAGGGGGAACAAAAGCTAGTGAAATAAGACTTGTGTTCAAGGTAACCTATCTTAAGTTTGACTTAACAAGAATGTTGAAGATTTAAGCTACTTGTGATTTTCTTTTCCGCTTGGAAATTTAAAAGCAGGTTACCAATCTTGTTTTTTTTTTAAGCCCGTTTTTTTTCCCGTTTGACACACGGCAAATGCTGTTCTACGTGACTGCGTTTGATCGAGATCGAGCCATGCAGAGGTTACTGGATACTAACCCAGAAATCAACCAGTCTGATTCCCAAGATAGCAGAGTTGCTCCCCGTTTGGATAGGAAAAAGGTAAATGCATATACTTGCAGCTTAACATGGCAGTTTTTCATTATTGCTTCAACTGTGAATGATATCTGCCATTCCTTGTAATATGTATATAATTCTACAAGCAGTTTTGCTATTTGCTTTTCAAGTTGGACATTTCTGCTGTGGAGAACTGAAGGACTGAGTACTTTATTTCAATCCTGCATTAGTTAAGGGACTGGCTTTGGAGAGAGAGTTTCACTATTGACCTTTACCAGTGTTGTAAAAGAATTGGCAGGAAATGTGTTTTGAAAGAAAACCGTCTGGTGAAATCAAAAAATGGGAGCTTCGAGCAGTGTGGTGTAATTTTACTCGTGTCTCACGGGCAGGGAGAATAACAGACGCCAGCCAGCTGCCTTCGACATGAGAAATTATTCAAGGATGACCCATATAGCTGCTGTTATTCATATCTGGGTGCTGATCAGATAATGTGCATGCTGCAGAAGATAAAACCAATTCTGAAAGAATTGTAATGGATATTTTTCAGGCTGATGTGTGACATGTCAATTCTATGGAAATTGCATTTTTTCCGTTAATCTTTAACTTCTGAACATGAATAGTCCTCGTAGGTGTCTACTGCAGGGAAGTTTCTTTTGGGAATTTGGTATTTTGATGAGATTAGAGCATAGACCACAAAGACCTTGTATACTATGTCTTCATTCTAAATCAGTGGTTAGCAACAGTTAGGAAAAAACTGTTTGTTTGATTTTGTGGACCCCGTTGTATTTTCATTGGTGCCTTTATCATCGTCTTCAAATAATTTGGTCACATTTATGGTCCTGTTCGCTCCATAGAAGAGCAATCATCATTCTGCCATTGCATAACCAGGGCTATGCACAATACCTCAGAAGGGGTATGAACCAGTATCTTGTATGTCAACTGGATGAGCTCCCCAAGGTCATTGTAACTTAGTACAATGCAAACTATCTTCTTTTATGCAGGGGGAGTTGGTGGGGATCTTTGGCCCTGGTTGCTATTGGTTGTATTCTGGAAATGTCTGTTTGTTGGACATTAGCTTAAAATGGAGCTGACTGCAGCTGCAATGTGCCCCAATGTCAAATAGCCAAAATGTTCAGCTACTTGATTGAGACACGGAAGAATATCCTTGATTGTACTGAAGTGCACAATCCATACCTTCATAAAATTGCTGAGGGAGTTTTAAACGAGCACTATTTTCAAATAAGTTTAATGCAGGTAATTCTATTCCAGCTGTTAATTTTGTTTCCCCTTTTTTAAATAGCGCACTGTGAACAGGGAAGAATTGTTGAAGCAAGCAGAATCTGTGATGCAGGATTTAGGAAGCTCGAGAGCAATGCTGGAGATTCAGTATGAAAACGAAGTAAGCCTAACCTTCATGTTTAGTTGGAATTTGTAATTTTCTTAAGCTGTGCCCAATATTTTAATCCTGTCAACAACGTTGATCTCACGTCAACCTTTCTAAAACTAACCAGCATTTTTCTTTCTTTAGGTTGGGACAGGCCTGGGTCCGACATTGGAATTCTATGCACTTGTATCTCAGGAACTGCAGAGAGCTGACCTGGGTCTATGGCGGGGAGATGAAGTCACGCTGTCCCATCCTAAAGGTATAGTTTGTCAAATAAAAAGTTGTTGACTTTTTTAATTTTAAAAGGAAGTAGTTATACTCATTTTAAAGCATGGAATTAATATTGCATTGCAAGTTGAAGCAAATAACCTTGTGATAAAAAACAGAAAATGCTAGATCTCCTGAATGTGCCAATCATTTTTGGTTTTTATTTCAGCTTCAGGTGAATTTTGTTTGGGTAAACGTGAGGGTTTTGAAATATATTAATTTTTCCCAGCAAATGCACTTGCACTCTGAAAACTCTTAAATGTGGAACCTAACAACCATTGAGTTTTTCTCTTGTAAGTGAGTGATCCATGAAGCATTGATGGCTTGTTTTAATAATTGGTCACTATAATTGCCTTCCTCAATTTGATCATTAATGCAGTAAACTATCTATCTGAATTGTTGCAATGCAGAGTACACAGCTGAGTGAACTGCTTTGCATGATATATTCCAAACTTTGTGCACCTAACCTTGTACTTAACAATGGTTTGAGTTACCATGCTAAATTGCCCCTTAATGTTCAAAGATGTGTAGGTTAGGGGGTAAATGCATGGAGTTACAGGAGGTGAGCCTAGGTAAGATGTTCTGTCTAAGAGTCAGTGCAGATTTGATGGTCCAAATGGCCTCCTCCTTCACTGAGGGATTCTGTGCCTCCTTTTTCAGAATTTTTAAATCATATTTCACAAAATAGAACCTTTTTATAAACTAAAACAATCATCCAAAACAGATTTGAAGCAAGGATCAAATTACTTGTCAACTAATTTGCTTAATTGTGCCATTAGGTAGTCAAGAAGGGACCAGATACATCCATAATCCACGTGGCCTCTTCCCTGTTCCTTTTGGAAGAAATACAAAACCAGCACATGTGGCTAAAGTGAAAATGAAGTTGCGATTTCTCGGCAAGTTTTTGGCCAAAGCGATCATGGACTTTCGATTGGTAAGTTTTATTGGTAACTGCTGTTTGAATTTGCTATCAAATTTTTTTCTGGCCGCATTTAATTTTAAACATGCATATTCTGCCCTGTATTGAGATCTAGAAACAATGTCTGATTCCATGCTGTATAATGCTGTAATGTGCATCACTGACTAGTGATGTTTTATTTTACTGAATTGTGGTGCAAACTGCTCAAAAATGAGGGAAAAATCATTTGCATATCAACATTGATTTTGTGAACAGTCTCTTTATTGTGTCAAAGTAACACCTTTGCTTTCTCTCTCTCTCTCTCGCCTCTCTTTTCTCCCCTCCCCCCTTCGTTTTGAACAGTTGGATTTGCCTCTTAGCCTGTCATTTTACAAATGGATGCTGCGGCAAGAAATTTCCCTCTGCTCCCATGATCTTTTCAACATTGATCCAGTTGTAGCAAAATCAATTTGTCATCTCGAGGACATCATAAAGCAAAAGAAGAAGCTGGAACAGGACAGATCACAGGTAAGGATGGAAGTTACAGGTTTGTCCATTTTATCTTCTGGTGTCCTGCATCTTTCACCGTCAAATTTCAGCCACTATTTTGAACAAGTGGTATTTGTGGCAAATCTGAGCGAAAGAATACTGTGATTGAAAATAAAAGGACAGCTTCACTGTTTGATTCCTATTGTGTACATAGATACTGTATTTAAACTAAACATTATGGAATAGATGGAAGTATCTAGACAAAATCACTTTGGGTTGGGGAAGGAGGTGACTAATGGGAGAGGATAAAAGACTGGTTTGCAGATGTATTTTAATTTCCTGTAATTGCAAACTTGAAACATGATCCATTATTACAATAACAAGCTTTAATTTTTTTCACCTTTTTGCAGTATGATAGCACAGTGGTTAGCACCGCTGTGTCAGGGACCCGGGTTCAATTCCGGCCTTGGGAAACTGTGTGGAGTTTGCACGTTCTCCCCATGTCTGTGTGGGTTTCCTCCCACAGTCCTCCAAAGATGTGCAAGTTAGGTTGATTGGCCATGCTAAATTGTCCCTTAGTGCTCCAAGATGTGTAGATTTAGGAGGGATTGGTGGGGTAAATACATGGGGTTATGGGGTTAGATACTCTGGATAGGATGTCAGAGAGTCAGTGCAGGCTCCATGGGCCGAATGGCCTCCTTCTGCACTGGAGGGATTCAACTTGTAATTTATTTGCATCATGGCTTTCCCATTATCAGTTCTGGGGTCATTTAACTTTTAGTTGAGTGGCTTTTTGCACTCTTCAATGACAGGACCATTAGCAATAGGAATTTAAGTTTTCCATGTAATTACTTGATTGGACGTTTTCATGGGTACACGTCCCTTTTATTTAAAAAAAAAACTTAACATAGCATTGCCATTTCACAGAAGATCTACTCGAGATATATTCAACTCCTTTTTAGAAACCATTCCTTCTGTTTCCCCGTCCCATTGTATCTGTTCAAAGTCACAGATATTTCTACATTTAAGAAGTTCATGGATCAAGTCGAACAAAAATTTCCCCCACATTGTGGTCACCTACTGGGCCATTTGCTCAGTACTTTTTCAATACAATACGTTGGTCATTGCTGCAAAGTTGAAATATTTTCCAAATATTTTAGGGCTCCTTATGAGGAATTTTTATTTATCAAAGATTTCCCTTTTATTTATGGTTTACCTGCAAATTTCCTGTGTAATTTTCTGTTGCTTGGAATATTGAGAAGCACAATGTTACATGGCATGTCCCAATTCGATAAACTCCAATCAACCCCCATCTTGGAGAAGTCAGTCCAGTTTTGGATTTCCAGATTTGTATGACAATCCTCAAATCCGCTTCACTTGGAGACTGAAATGTATATTGGATTGCTTATCCTTTAGCAGGGTCCCATTTTCTGAATATTGATAAGTGCACACCCACTGAGGTCACAAACCACCTTCTGTTCAGTTCGTTGATTTGGGGTGCTGTAGTGACTTAAAACATGTCCACTTCTTTCATTCCCTTCAAAGGGCTGACATGATGCCAAACCAATGCATTCCGAGGGTAGCCATCTAATTTGACATTATCAGTCTCTTAAAAATTTTGACCCAGTGCCTTTCCTTTGACCATTCCATGTACATGCCGTGGGAAGTTAAAACTACCAAATTACCATGGGCAGGTATTTTGGATACCTGACAAAGGGTTAGATTTAATGTTGTCAATGTGGATCTTTTGATAGAGCAAAGAATGTCTTCAACAGGCTCTGGAAAGCCTCAATATGAATGGCTGCTCTGTGGAAGATCTTGGACTGGACTTCACTTTACCTGGATATGCCAGTGTTGAACTGAAAAAAGGAGGCAAGGACACAGTTGTCACCATACACAATTTGGAAGAGTATCTCAGGGTATGTAAAACAATTTAAATTTACAGGGTAAACCGCAAAATAATGTGGCTCCAATGCCATTGTATAAGAATCCAGTGGTGAATCATTTCCTGTTAAATTCCAAATCATCCCAACAGTTTTGAAATTGGAAAGCTGAAGTATAGAATATTGCAGTGTTTCCCAAATTTTTCGAGCCGTGGAACCCCTACTGACTTCCCAAGAGCATCCGGGATCCCCAAGCATTCTCAATGTCAATGCACTTTTTTTATTTGCCGCAAAATAGGTGCAAACACAGATGAAATGTAAACAGTCTTTCCTAGCTTTCCCTATGCATCTATTAAGCTGGTGATAATTAAAAAGTTCTCTACTTAAAAATATATAAAATATTTTGTATTTTTAATGGGAGGAATGATGCTGGAAAGTTGATTTTAATTTCGGACACGCACATTCCTCTCTCACCCATGTCTGTCTCACGCTTGCAACACGTGTCTCTCATTCACACACGTGCTCATGTCTCATTCATGCACACGCGTGCCCCTCTTACACGCAGCATCACTCATGCAAACAGACTCTTATCCTCACACTGTTATCCCAGTTGATGTTATAACATAATGTCCCTTGAAAGAAACAAAAAGATGGCTCTGATCAAATAAATTCTATTCTGTTCCTCAAATGATTGTTTGATTTCTCGTCAGAATCCCCCCAGATGATTGTTACATGAGAGTTTCCAAACTCCACTCTCAAAAGCGTGCTTGAGTTGAAAAATGTTAATTCCCTGGTGAACTTCAAGTGCAATATATCCAGCTAAAACTTAAAAGCTTTCCTACCATACATGCTTTACAATAGCAGCTTAGAACCATAGAAAATTACAGCTCAGAAACGGGCCTTTTGGCCCTTGTCTGTGCCGAACCATTTTTTGCCTAGTCCCACTGACCTGCACTTGGACCATATCCCTCCATACCCCTCTCATCCATGAACCTGTCCAAGTTTTTCTTAAATGTTAAATGCACTTACCACTTTATCTGGCAGCTCATTCCACACTCCCACCACTCTCTGCGTGAAGAAGCCCCCCCTAATATTCCCTTTAAACTTTTCTCCTCTCACCCTTAACCCATGCCCTCTGGTTTTTTTCTCCCCTAGCCTCAACGGAAAAAGCCTGCTTGCATTCGCTCTATCTATACCCATCAAAATCTTATACACCTCTATCAAATCTCCCCATAATCTTCTACGCTCCAGGGAATAAAGTCCCAACCTATTCAATCTCTCTCTGTAACTCAGCTTCTCAAGTCCCGGCAACATCCTTTTGAACCTTCTCTGCACTCTTTCAACCTTATTTACATCCTTCCTGTAACTAGGTGACCAAAACTGTACACAGCTTGCATTCCAAAATCCAGTACAAATTTTCCAAATGATTTTTTTTTTGAACAAACCTGCCACTCCACTTTTAACAGTGAATCCAGTATCCAGGTTTTGCAACATGCCCTTCAGGATGTCTTGGTCTTAACTACTGTGCAAACTGTTCACAATTGCTTTAACTCTTGATTCACAGGCTCTATTAAGTGACATCAAACTTTTGATTTACCTCAAGTCTGGTTGCTGCAATTGTCTTTTTAACTCAACACTTTGTTTCCTCTTCCTTGAATTTTTCTGAACGATAGCTTGGTGTCTGTTCTCTCAACTTCAGTCGTTTTGAGACATTCTCTCTGTCCCAATTCCCTGGTTATCTGGACTGTAACTAGTTCTTTGGGAAGCCTGCCTCTTTACAGCTCCCATCCTCAATCCTATCCAGTCTTCTGGCAGCATTGAAAAATGTTAACTCCCTGATGAGCTTCTTCAAGTGCAATATATCCAGCTAAAACTTAAAAGCTTTCCTACCATACAAGGCCCCCAGTTGCTAAGCAAACCGATGGAACTTAAACAACCCCCACATATACAAACACCTTTTGTCCAGCATGAATCTAATGATAGGTTTTGCCCTTTCACATTAAACACGTTTAAAACCAAGATCAGAGTAAAATACTGCGGATGCTGGAATCTGAAACAAAAACAGAAAATGCTGGAAAATCTCAGCAGGTCTGACTTACAGAGAATGTCCACACAACCCATAAGGAGACGGGCATAACTGAGACCCATGCAGATGTCCACTGCCACACCTTTCATTTGGAGGAAGTGAGAGAGTTAAAGAAGAAATTGTTGAGTAAGCAAACCAATTCAGCCAGACGGAGCAGCGTGGTGGTGGATAAAGACCTGCTGAGATTTCCAGCATTCTCTTGTTTTTGTCATTTAAAACTCCACCTTATTTCTAATGTTTACCAATTCAAATATAAATCCCTGAAAACTAGAATTTTTCCTAACAACACACCCGAGTGCACTCCCATCCCCGAGGCCCTGCTGATTGCAGGCCCCACAGTTTCTCCTCACTGCCACAGCCCAGCTTCTGGCTGATTTATCCCCTGGGCCTCACTGGCTGCGGGCTATTCTGCCCAGTAACACAGATGGAATAAATCAAATGGACCAATCGGAGCAAGACCTGTTGGAGCACTGGTCCACCTATCAGCATCCAGTGCTATGACCCATTTGATTTCTCTCTTTTTAGATTCTGTGTATGGGACCCGGTGTTTTCAGGCAGCTGCCCGTTTTGCAGAGCCCCTGGTGTTTCACTGACCCCAGTTTTGAAACCCCTGGAGTATTGTATACCTGAAATTATTCAACTTTTTTTCAGATTGTCATCTATATCAAGTCCCACGTTGTATTTTACTCAGGAAGTCTTGTGGATCTCCTTTAAATACCCAGCCATGTTACCATTTCCAATGGCTTTGTTTCTATTGTGAAAAAATCAACTGCGTTTATACTGCTAGCAAGATTCAGCAACACTATTTAGTTTGTCCAGCAGTTTCCCCCAATGAGTTGTCCATTCAGGGAATAGTCACAATTAACTGCACAGACGTCAATTAGCACTTATTCATTGGTTTAAAAACTTCTCTGACAATTATGATCATAGGTTTTCACAAGACAGCAATGTTGAAAGATCAACCTGTCTGAAGCCCAACTGCTTCCAATCAAAACTGCTTAGCTTGACTGCCACTGTTACTTTTGATGTCAGGCCATTTGGGTTGTCATCTGCCTGCTTGCTGTTTTTTTCAGCAAATATGTAGTATACTGAATTAATCATTTCAAGAATTTTCCTTTATAATTGGTAAATTAGTTTATAGTATCCAGATTGGGGGGGAAAAAAGATGGCTTATCACTTTCTGATTAAAATAAACTTTTAATACTTGTTATGTTTGAGTGTCCAATAATTTAATATAATTTTCATCATCTGTATGTTACTTAGTTCTTCCATTCCAGAAAATCTGATCTCCAACTTTGTCTTGAAGGGGACAGGGAGTCTAAGGAAAAATAATGTTCTAATAGCTGTATTTTGTCAATGTTAGTCCCCTCTATCTCAAGTGACCAGTACTTTCTTTCCTGTTGTGGACAGTATTTCCAGCAACATTACCATTCTTCTTCTATGTGCTACCCCTCAGCAGACAAGGCTGATTACACCTAGCTCTACCTTTTGCTCGACTGCTCTCCACCTTCCAGAGCCTGTGTTGGACAGGTTGCTTCATTATGGCAAGTGAAGATTAGCCCCTTATCACAACCTCTGTAACCTCAAAATTGGTTCCATCAACTTTTCTTGCAATTGGATCACGCTGAACCAGAGATGTGCAGTCTCCGTGTCCTATTTAACCCATCCGCTCTCCATTGGATCGACTACATACTTCCATCCCCTCATACTCTTGTTGAAACTCTGAACCCTTGCCTTTGCAAATCCAGACTTGACTCATTAATGAATGGCCACTTATCTACCCTCCGTAAGCTCCAACTCATCTGAAATTCTACTCCCCAAACCTTATCCCATGGCAAATTCTGCTTGTCCATCACCTTGCTGACTTGCAGTGGCTCTCGGCAATCGCTGTTCTCCTGTTCTGACTGTTTGTCCATCCTGACCTGCACTCCGTTATTGATTACCATTCATTCAGACATCTGGAACCAGGCCTTTTCATATCCCTCTCCTCCCTGCAGACTTTTTTAAACCTATTTTTCTGACCAAGGTTTTGATTCCCTCCTTGATAATCTCCTAGGACCGCTGTCAACTTTCAAATGATTCCACCCCCTCTGAAGCATTTTAGGATGTTCCTGTCAAAAGCACTTTATGACTGCAAGTAATTACGATTTAGTATAACTGGAGTTTGTTTCTTTCTGCAGCTGGTTGTATTCTGGACCTTGAACGAAGGTGTTTCCAAGCAGTTTGAATCTTTTCGCGATGGCTTTGAGTCTGTTTTTCCACTTCATCACTTGCAGTATTTTTACCCTGAGGAGGTTAGTTTTTCATGGAAAAAAATTTGACCTAATCAAAGGTACCTCACTGGGAACAATTTAAAAAATGGATGTAATTTCTCATTGTGGATACGTAGCAGTTCCCATTGATGTTGGTTTCCTCAAATGGTACATTTTGTTTTAATGTTCTGAAATGGTAGTGGTGGTTAATGAATATTTGTTTTACATTGTGTCAAAACTTGCAGTGCTTCAAAGTTTTGCACAGAAGAGCACAGCTGATGCATGACCTGTGTGCCTAATTTAGGGCGGCACAGTGGTTAGCACTGCTGCCTCACATCGCCAGGTACCCGGGTTCAATTCCAGCCTCAGGTCACTGTCTGTGTGGAATTTGCATGTTCTCCCCGTCTTCGTGGGCTTCCTCCAGGTGCTCTGGTTTCCTCCCACAATCCAAAGATGTGCAGGGTAGGTGGATTGGCCATGCTAAATTGACCCTTGGTTCAGGGGATTAGCAGGGTAAATATGTGGGGTTACGGGAATAGGGTCTGGGTGGGATTATGGTCGGTGCAGAATTGATGGGCTGAATGGTCTCCTGCACTGTAGGGATTCTATGATTCTAATGTAATTGAGAAAGTTAACTTCAATTGTTAAAGTTAAACATTGGAGATAATTAGTCATTATTGTGGGTATTATTCTCTTAGTTTGATCTTGATGCCATGCAAGACGACCGGTTCTTGACCTCAATCTTGGAAGGTTAGGTGACATTTTACTGTTCAACACAAGTATACCTTGGGCATTCTGATCACAGAATTAAATCCATAATCAAAGCTGCCTTGAGAGCACTCATATATCTCCTCCTATAGCATCTCTGGTATCTTGGTATATACAGTAAGAAGTCTCACAACACCAGGTTAAAGTCCAACAGGTTTATTTGGTAGCAAAAGCCACTAGCTTTCGGAGCGCTGCTCCTTTGTCAGGTAAGAGGGAGTTCTGTTCACAAACAGGGCATATAAAGACACACTCAATTTACAAAATAATGGTTGGAATGCGAGCCTTTACAGGCAATTGATACCAGAGATGAGGGGTGTTGATTATGAGGAGAGACTGAGCAGATTGGGTTTGTACTCGTTGGAATTTAGAAGGCTGAGGGGGGATCTTATAAAGACCTATAAGATAATGAAGGGGCTGGATAGGGTAGAGATGGAGAGATTCTTTCCACTTAGAAAGGAAACTAGAACTAGAGGGCACAGCCTCAAAATAAAGGGGGGTCAGTTTAGGACAGAGTTGAGGAGGAACTTCTTCTCTCAGAGGGTGGTGAATCTCTGGAATTCTCTGCCCACTGAAGTGGTGGAGGCTACCTCGTTGAATATGTTTAAATCACGGATAGATAGATTCCTGATCGGTAAGGGAATTTGGGGTTATAGGGATCAGGCGGATAAGTGGAACTGATCCACTTTAGATCAGCCATGATCTTATTGAATGGCGGGGCAGGCTCGAGGGGCTAGATGGCCTACTCCTGCTCCTATTTCTTATGTTCTTATGTTCAATCAAGTCTTAAAGATACAGACAATGAGTGGAGAAACCACAGGCTAAAGAGATGTGTATTGTCTCCAGCCAGGACAGTTAGTGAGATTTTGCAAGCCCAGGCAAGTCGTGGGGGTTACAGATAGTGTGACATGAACCCAAGATCCCAGTTGAGGCCGTCCTCGTGTGTGCGGAACTTGGCTATCAGTCTCCGCTCAGCAACTCTGCGTTGTCGTGTGTCGTGAAGGCCGCCTTGGAGAATGCTTACCCGAAGATCAGAGGCCAAATGCCCGTGACCGCTGAAGTGTTCCCCAACAGGAAGAGAACACTCTTGCCTGGTGATTGTCGAGTGGTGTTCATTCATCCGTTGTCATAGCGTCTGCATGGTCTCCCCAATGTACCATGCCTTGGGATATCCTTTCCTGCGGTGTATCAGGTAGACCACGTTGGCCGAGTTGCAAGAGTATGTACCGTGGTGTTCTCACGTGAGATGATGGCATCCATGTCGATGATCTGGCACGTCTTGCAGAGGTTGCTGTGGCAGGGTTGTGTGGTGTCGTGGTCACTGTTCTCCTGAAGGCTGGGTAGTTTGCTGCAGGCAATGGTCTGTTTGAGGTTGTGCGGTTGTTTGAAGGCAAGAAGTGGGGGTGTGGGGATGGCCTTGGCGAGATGTTCGTCTTCATCAAAGACATGTTGAAGGCTCTGGAGAGGATGTCGTAGCTTCTCTGCTCCAGGGAAGTACTGGACGACGAAGTCTTCAGGAGAACAGTGACTGCGACACCACACAACCCTGCCACAGCAACATCTGCAAGACGTGCCAGATCATCGACATGGATGCCATCATCTCACGTGAGAACACCATCCACCAGGTACATGGTACATACACTTGCAACTCGGCCAACATTGTCTACCTGATACGCTGCAGGAAAGGATGTCCCGAGGCATGGTACATTGGGGAGACCATGCAGACGCTACGACAATGGATGAATGAACACCGCTCAACAATCATCAGGCAAGTGTGTTCTCTTCCTGTTGGGGAACACTTCAGCGGTCATGGGCATTCGGCCTCTGATCTTTGGGTAAGTGTTCTCCAAGGCGGCCTTCACGACGCACGACAGCGCAGAGTCGCTGAGCAGCGACTGATAAGCCAAGTTCCGCACACAGGACGGCCTCAACCGGGATCTTGGGTTCATGTCAAACTACCTGTAACCCCCACGACTTACCTGGGCTTGCAAAATCTCACTAACTGTCCTGTCTGGAGACAATACACATCCCTTTAACCTGTGCTTGGCCCTCTCTCCACTCACGTTGTCTGTACCTTTAAGACTTGATTGCCTGTAAAGACTCTCATTCCAACCATTATTTTGTAAATTGAGTTTGTGTCTTTATATTACCCTGTTTGTGAACAGAACTCCCACTCACCTGATGGAGTCGTGCTCCGAAAGCTAGTGGCTTGTGCTACCAAATAAACCTGTTGGACTTTAACCTGGTGTTGTGAGACTTCTTACTGTGTTTACCCCAGTCCAACGCTGGCATCTCCACATCTTGATATATAAACAGAAAATGTTGGAAAATCAAACACGAGTCCGTTCTCTCTGCAGTGCAGACCCATGTTCTGCTGTTGGCACATTCAGCCATCTGGTCTTTAGGCCTCCATTTTCATCTTCCTTAGCCTTTAACACCACTGTTAACACTCCCTTAGTTGTGCATCTATGCATCTTTGTCAAATCTTTCCTGAGCTTCCACGTATCAGTGATCTTCTATTTGGCTCCACTCCCTCTTTTCAATAGTATAAAAATCCATCATATCTCTCTTTCCCCCCCCCCCCCATTCAGCTCTGAAGAGTTACGTGAACACTATTAATATTAACTTTGTTTCTCTCTCCAAAGCTGCTGACAAACCTATTGAGTTTTTCCAGCATTTTCTGTTTGATTTTAAATTTCCAGCCCCTGTAATATTTTTTATTTTGCATCTTTGTTCCCCCATTCTAGTTCTCAAGTTGAGTGTAAGTTGTTAGTGTAACAATGACTATCTGCTGATGTCCCTCAGTAAAGTTTACCAATTTCACAAGTTGGGCATCACAATATATCCAAGGTACCTTCTGGCATAGGAACAAGAAGTGGAAATTATTGCTCTTTGAGAATTGACCTAGATGCTGTTGCCAACTCTGAAAAGTTCAGGATATGTTCCCAAAAGAGAGGCTTGCATCTCATTTGTCAAAGATTTGATTGGTACAAAAATAACATTGGTAGCACAGTGGTTAGCACTGCTGCTTCACAGCTCCAGCGACCTGGGTTTGATTCGATTCCTGGCTTAGGTCACTGTCTGTGTGGAGTTTGCACATTCTCCTCGTGTCTGCGTGGGTTTCCTCTGGGTGCTCCGATTTCCTCCCACATTTCAAAGATCTGCGGGTTAGGTTGATTGGCCATGCTAAAATTGCCCCTTAGTGTCCTGAGATGTGTAAGTTAGAGGGATTAGTGGGTAAAATATGTAGGGATATGGGGGTAGGGTCTGGGTGGGATTGTGGTCGGTGCAGACTCGATGGGCCGAATGGCCTCTTTCTGTACTGTAGGGTTTCTATGATTCTGTGATACAAGGTTTTGCTGAAGCCTGTCTCCACAAGGTGCCTTTCCCAGATTGTACTTCTAACTCCTTGTTGCTGCATGTGCAAAGCTTTCTCAATGGTAATCCCACCTGAAATGCATGGACCAGAGGTCATGCAGTACTCTGCAGCGCATCATTTGGTAGTGCTTCTAGCTATTAGTTTTTTTAAAAAAAACATGCATTTGAAGGTTGGGTCAAATAGTTTGAGAATATGAGCAAGACTGACAGTGCAATGCAGAGCTGGTTTGTTTTTTGGCATCATCTTTCCTTCAAGACGACTTGCTGAAACCTGATCTGCATTTGATCATCTAATTTTAGGCTCCTGGCCTAACATTTACTTACTTAAAACTTGAGTGTCCCTGAAAATGATTCTTTTCCTTTTCTGTTAACTCTGACTGAGGCAGATGGACATTGTTCACATAAATACTCATCTTTGCCATAATGTGTAAATATACACTGCCCACCTGACACTCTAACTAAATACTTCATATTACAACAACTTGACGTTAATGGAGTGGTGACCCCGTTTTTTAAAAATTTGGAATTAACACTTCCAACACACTGGCAGAAACTCAATTCCAAAAACATTTTCTGTGGAGGAAACAGAGTTCTGAAACATGACTATTGCAAACCGATAAGTAAGTCATAGTAATTGGGTACTGAAAGCACCAGC
The DNA here is from genome assembly GCF_964213995.1 of Mustelus asterias. Classification (NCBI taxonomy): domain Eukaryota; kingdom Metazoa; phylum Chordata; class Chondrichthyes; order Carcharhiniformes; family Triakidae; genus Mustelus; species Mustelus asterias. Next base: position 21,959,932 of record NC_135803.1, on the reverse strand, counting down.
GGGAGTTCAGTAAAGTTTCCTTGCTGCCTTTGCACGCCATTGTGATTTGTATGATCAGAACTGGCTGTTAAAGTCAATAAACTTAAATCTGTCAATTTGAGATTGCTGCCATAAAACAGTGGAGGCTTGCAGCACAGCAGGAGGCAATTCAATCCATGTGTTGACTGTACGATAAAGCAATCCAAAACTAATCCCACCACCCTTTTCCTTCCCTTTGTCCCTCCATTACCTGTTTCAGATATTTATACAATTTTCCATTTTAACAAATTGTGACTTGTGCCTCTACCCCGTCCTGCGTACAAAACATTTCACGTAAAACACAAAATAAATTGAGTGAACCTTTTCACTGACCATTATAAATTGACCCCTTGTTACTGTTCCAGCTTTGGTAGCAATGGTCTTTCTGTATATTCACTCTAACCAGAAAAGTTTATTTTGAATCTTTTGATCTCGACTTGAAATAGTCCCAGTATCTTGTACTGAATTGCTACATCTCCTTGTAATAATGATTTTCCTTCCCTGGTGCATCCTGGTAAATCTGTGGTGTACACTCTGACTTTAATGTATTTCCTGTAATTGGCCACCCCTGCAAAGATGCACACAGCATTCACCTAACCATTGCGAGGTTACCTGGTGATTGTAAATGCTTATGACCTTCCTAAGCAGAAATCAAAGTATCCAGTTTAATAAAGCACTAAAAAACTGACCTTAACTTTGAAGTTCATGTTAATTTGCACTGTGTGACATTCTCCTTATTTCACCTTAGTTGGATCAGCTACTCTGTGGCTCCAAGTCCGAGGCATGGGATGTGAAGACTTTAATGGAATGTTGCAGGCCAGATCACGGATATAATCATGACAGGTACGAGTTTCACCTGGGATTACATCCCTCGGGATATTTTATTGCATCCAAAGTGCTACATAAAGAAAACTTTGAAATTTCTGGAGATCTTGTCCCCATTATCTGCCACAGTTTTGGAAGAAAGAAAGCTCAAACAACAAAAAGCCATTTAAGGCATTTCTCCGGGGGTTTCTGTCAAAGCTGCAGTGTATAATCTGAAATCACCTCCCAAACTACTTTCTTTGTTTGATGAAAAATATGGATGTGTAAAGCAGTGTTGGGAGTGAGAGGTTATCCCTGATCTGTTGTGAGCAAGTGGCAGTATTTACAGCATAGGAACAAGCCACTCAGCCCAATTCATCTGTGCTTGTGTTTATGCTGTACATGAGCCTCACCCTCTTTGTTTTATCTAACCCACTTTCACATAACCTTCTATTCCTTTCTCCCTTTAGCTTTCCCTTGAAGGCGTATGGCATGCTGACCTTCATTGGATGGGGCATTGAGTATAGGAATTGGAAAATCATGTTGCAGCTGTGTAGGATTTTAGTTGGGCCGCATTTGGAGTATTGTGTACAATTCTGGTCGCCACACTGACTGGATGTTGATGCACTGGAAAAGGTGCAGAAGAGATTTACCAGGATGTTGCCTGGTTTGGAGGATATGGACTATGAAGAAAGGTTGAACAAACTTGGATTGTTTTCACTGGAGAGTCAAAGGATGAAGGGGGACCTGATGGAAGTTTACAAGATTATGACAGGTTTGGATAGAGTGGATTGTCGGACTCTTTTTCCCAGGGTCGAAGGATCAATTACTCGGCATAGGTTGAAAGTGAAGGGGGAAAGTTTAAAAGAGATGTAAGGGGCAAGTTTTTCATAGAAGGTGTATGAAAATGAATGCTTGGAACGCGCTGCCGGAGGTGGTGGTGGAAGCAGATCCTATAACAATGTTCAAGAGGCATCTGGATGGATAAATGAATAGGCAGGGAATAGAGGGATATGGATCACTTGGAGGCAAGAAAATGTTAGATTAGAGGGGCATCTGTGTCAGCACAGACTTGGTGGGCCGAAGGGCCTGTTCCTGTGCTGTACTGTTTTGTTCATCAATACTATTTGTTTCACCTGATCCCTGTAACAGTGAATTCCATTGGGTGAAGAAGTTTCCCCCGAATTCCCTATTGGACTTACTAGCAACCATCTTATCTTTTATAGCCCATAATCCTGTGCTCACCTGCAAGTGGAAACATCATCTCAGTGTTCACTCTTATCAAACCCCTTGATAATCGCAAACTTCTATCAGATCAAAATTCGTCCTCTTTTCAAGAGAAAAGAGCTCTAGCCTATGCAGTATTTCCTGATGTGTATGAACTCTCAGGTCTGGTATCATTCCAGTGATTTCTTTTCCCTACTTTTAGCAGTGTGCCTCTATTCTCTTCAATGTTCCTCTACACCATTTAGGCAGCTATTTTCTCATGTTTGTGACTTCCTTCTTCCTACCAAAATATATTCACAGAATCCCTACGGTGCAGAAAGAGGCCATTTGACCCATCAAGTCTGCACCGACTCTTCCACAGAGCATCTTACCCAGGCTCTATCCCTGTAGCCTCACATATTCCCCTAACCTATACACCTTGGGACACTAAGGGACAATTTAGCATGGCCAATCCACCTATCCTGCACATCTTCGGCCTGTGGGAGAAAGCCAAAGCCTCCAAGGAAACCCACACAGATACGGAGAGAACATGCAAATTCCACACAGGCAGTTACCCAAGGCTGGAATTGAACTCGGATCCCTGGCGCTGTGAGGCATCAGTCCTAACCACTGTGCCACCTTGCCACTCCTGAAGTTTAGTTTATTTATTGTCACAAGTTGGCTTACATTAACACTGCAATTAAGTTAGTGAATATCCCCTAGTCGCCACACTCCGGCGCCTGTTCGGGTACACGGAGGGCGTATTTAGCATTGCCAATGCACCTAACCAGCATGTCTTTCAGACTGTGGGAGGAAACTGGAGCACCCGGAGGAAACCCACGCAGACACACGGAGAACGTGCAGACTCCACAAGTGATCCAAGACAGTGATCCAAGTTCATCTGCCAATTACGTGTCTGTTCTGCAACTTTACCAATGTCTTCCTGCATTTTGTCATGGCCTTCCTTTCACCTGCCAATTTGGTGCCGTACACAAATTTTGAAATTGAACTTTTAAAGACTGAGTTTGAATAGGTTGTGTAAACGGTGAACAGCAGGGATCTGAGCACCAATTCTCTTCATAGAAATCATAGAAACCCTACGGTGCAGAAGGAGGCCATTCGGCCCATCGAGTCTGCACCGACCACAATCCCACCCAGGCCCTACCCCCACATATTTACCCGCTAATCCCTCTAACCTACACATCCCAGGACTCTAAGGGGCAAATTTTAACCTGGCCAATCAACCTAACCCGCACATCTTTGTGGCATCTTGGGATGCCACTTCTCATTCTCTGTCAATACAAGCAACTTGAACTTTTAACCCCTGCTCTGTTTTCTGCTTGTGTAGCTAATGTGTTATCCAGTCTACCACCTGTCCCCTGATTCCACCTACTCTGGTCTCGAATCTAATACACAGGCTTTTTGGAAGTCCAAATACATTATGTCCGTTGTATTATCCTTATCCATCCTTTCTGACACTTTTTCAAATAATTCAAAGATTGGTAAAGCTTGCTGATTATATTTTCAGTTTCCTTATTTTCCTATTACGTCATTAAGGACTCCATTAACTTTCCTGACCACAGTATTAAGCTGACTGGTCTATAGTGTCTATCATTTTTTTATGCGACTTCAGTTAGAATCTGATAAAGCAGTCGGTGAAGTTCATGCCATCACCGAGCAAGCAAATAAAATAACATTGAGGTTTCAGAGGGATCGCTGCAGCGAGCAGGATACATTGGTAGGTTTTAGAATGTTTACACGATCATGCAGTATAAAAACCAATTACTGTCTGCCTTGGTAGGAGAAGTAGTCATAGAATTTAATATTCAAGTTGGCGTTAATGGTTTATTCTTCCCAGATGTAGATAGTAATGTGTTACTCTCAGGGCTAAAGGGATATGTGGGGAAGGTGTGATCAGGATATTGAATTTGATGATCAGCCGTGATTGAAATGAATAGCAGAGCAGGCTCGAAGGGCCGAATGGCCTACTCCGCTCCTAGATTCTAGTTTCAATTCTCGGGAGGAGAAAGCTTGATGAATCTGGGTGTTTGAACAGTATAAATGTCTTTATGGTTGCACTAAAAAGCATGCATTCCAATTTGTGGAGATTATTGTTTCTGAACAAACAAAAGCTTTACGGAATATTTTACGTTAATCTAAGTTCGTGTCTCTTTTTGTTCCACAGTCGTGCGGTGAAATTTCTGTTTGAAATACTCAGTAGTTTTGATGGTGAGCAACAAAGACTATTTCTTCAGTTTGTTACTGGAAGTCCCCGACTACCTGTTGGAGGTAAGCCTACTTCTGTCATTTTGGGTTTTTTGGTTTGTGGAAACACTCTATTATGTGAACTATGAAGTAATATGTTCAGCGAACTCAGATATTTAAGATCTTTCCCCATCAGGATTCTTCCCACTTAGATGAATAGTTTTTTTATTCATTCATGGAATGTGGACATCATTGGCTGGGCCAATCCCTAATTGCCCTCCAACTGAGTGACTTGCTAGGCTATTTCAGAAAGTATTTAAGTCAACCACATGGCAGTGGATCTGGAATCACGGGTAGAACATAGAACATAGAACATTACAGCGCAGAACAGGCCCTTCGGCCCACGATGTTGCACCGACCAGTTAAAAAAAAAACTGTGACCCTCCAACCTAAACCAATTTCTTTTCGTCCATGAACCTATCTACGGATCTCTTAAACGCCCCCAAACTAGGCGCATTTACTACTGATGCTGGCAGGGCATTCCAATCCCTCACCACCCTCTGGGTAAAGAACCTACCCCTGACATCGGTTCTATAACTACCCCCCCTCAATTTAAAGCCATGCCCCCTCGTGCTGGATTTCTCCATCAGAGGAAAAAGGCTATCACTATCCACCCTATCTAAACCTCTAATCATCTTATATGTTTCAATAAGATCCCCTCTTAGCCGCCGCCTTTCCAGCGAAAACAATCCCAAATCCCTCAGCCTCTCCTCATAGGATCTCCCCTCCATACCAGGCAACATCCTGGTAAACCTCCTCTGCACCCTCTCCAAAGCCTCCACATCCTTCCTGTAATGTGGGGACCAGAACTGCACACAGTACTCCAAGTGCGGCCGCACCAGAGTTGTGTACAGTTGCAACATAACGCTACGACTCCTAAATTCAATCCCCCTACCAATAAACGCCAAGACACCATATGCCTTCTTAACAACCTTATCCACTTGATTCCCAACTTTCAGGGATCTATGCACACATACACCTAGATCCCTCTGCTCCTCCACACTATTCAAAGTCCTCCCGTTAGCCCTATACTCAACACAACTGTTATTCCTACCAAAGTGAATTACCTCACACTTCTCCGCATTAAACTCCATCCGCCACCTCTCGGCCCAACTTTGCAACCTGTCTAAGTCTTCCTGCAGACTACGACACCCTTCCTCACTGTCTACCACACCACCGACTTTGGTGTCATCAGCAAATTTGCTAATCCACCCAACTATACCCTCATCCAGATCATTAATAAATATTACAAACAGCAGTGGCCCCAAAACAGATCCCTGAGGTACACCACTTGTAACCGCACTCCATGATGAATATTTACTATCAACCACCACCCTCTGTTTCCTATCCGCTAGCCAATTCCTGATCCAATTTCCTAGATCACCCCCAATCCCATACATCTGCATTTTCTGCAGAAGCCTACCATGGTGAACCTTATCAAACGCCTTACTAAAATCCATATATACCACGTCCACTGCCTTACCTGGGTAGGCCAGACCAGGTAAGGATGGCAGATTCCATTCCCCAGAAGGGCATTAGTGTCCTTTTGCAACAATTGACAGTCCTTTATGATCATCTTTAGACTTTTTATTCCAGTTTTTTTGAATTCCATCTGCCCTGGTGGGATTCAAACCTGGGTCTCTGGATTACGAGTCCAATGACACTATTATGCCACTGTCTTTATGTAAAGAGTCTTCATGTATAGATCATGTCTTATTTCTTGAAGTGAGTTTTGCAAGTGTATGGTCCAACAAGGAAAGCCTCAACGTAATCCTTCTCTGTTGTTTTCTTGCGTTACAATAATGACTACATTTCAAAGGTATTTATTGGCTGTATTTGAAATGTCTGGTGGCCATGAGAAACACTATAAATGAAAGGCCATCTGTGCCTTTTGATGATACTTGCCCATTCTAGATTTGAAAGCTTTAAATAGGCTATTTCCATTACTATTTTAGCCTGGAGCAAGCAGCAAGACTTGGGACCTATTCTACCAATGCTGTGACTAATTTGGGCCAACAGGCTGGAATGCTCCCTAAATTGCAGGGAAGCTACTTGGATTGAATGCAATAGTTAACTAAGTACTGTCTTGATCTGGCAGTTGATGGGACAAAGGCATTTTGGCACTGTGCTTCAAGAGGTTCTCTACCTTCAGATCACAGATGTTTTCCTTCTAGTTTTTTTAATGTAATCTAATCACATGTGGAATGTCTACAATTGCTGTGAAGAAGGAAATAAAGCACTTCGGCTTGCAGAACCTCAGGCACCCAAAAGCACTTCGTAGCTAATGAAGTACGTTTGAGGTTTAGTCATTATAGTGAAACATGGCAGCCATTCTTTTTCTCAGTAAGCCCCACTAACCATGAAATAAATTACCAATTAAACTGTTGTTGACTGAGGGACAAATTTGACCATGTCATTGGGAGATTTCCCCTGTTCTCTAAAATAGAATCTTGAACATCCACTTGAAAGGATAGTTAAGGCCTTAATTTAATGTGCCTTCCAAAACATGGTATCTTAGCAGTGCGGCACTCCTCAGTACTGCACTGAACTGTCAGCCTAGGTTTTGTTCAGATCTCTAGATTTGGGTTTGAACCCGCAAACTTGTGACTCTGCAAAAAGGGGCTCACACCACTGAACCAAGGCTGATGTAGTTTCCCAATGTAGGCATGGCTTTGCCTATCTCTATTGTCCCCATGTATAAAGCTCACCGTCCTTCCCACGCCTGGTCTTTTTATGAACTGGTGCATTTAACTTTGTCTGCTGACTTGATTTTTTTGCTGGCAATGGCTCAAGTGCTGGGGGGCGGGAAAGAGAACCTGACTAATATATATACATAGTGCAAACATGTAAAAGTAATGGCCTGTGTGTGTGTAATCCTTACTGTATACATTCATGTATGAAGAATGAGGAAGTCTGCACCCACATTGCACTTCAGAGCACAGCTTAAATCATAAGGCTGAAGTATTGCTTTGTACTGTTGAAACGATTTGCAAATTTGGTTCACATACTGCAATGGAACTAATGTAAGTCCTTATTTTCGCAGGGTTTCGGAGTTTAAACCCTCCACTTACCATTGTCCGCAAGACCTTTGAGTCCACGGAAAACCCTGATGATTTCTTACCCTCCGTAATGACCTGTGTTAATTATCTCAAGTTGCCAGATTACTCCAGTATCGACATAATGCGTGAAAAACTTTTAATAGCTGCTAGAGAAGGGCAGCAGTCGTTCCATCTCTCCTGATCACAGCGTCTGAATCCTCAAGCTGCCTGTTACAACAAATGACAAAATCATGATTTATTTTCTAAGTGTATCACTGCATCAAGGCAATGTGTACAGCGTACTTGTTGTAGAAATGGCTTGGTATGCTGCAAATCTTCAACAAAAAGACTTGGATGGTATATTTATTAAAATAGCCCCTACGGACTGAGAAATTGAAAAAAAAGACCCCAAAGTTAATGCAAGATTTAAACAAAAATAAATTCTTAAAGAAGTTCTTGTTAATTTAACAATTATTTGGGTGCAGTTTTTAAATTGCTTTTTGCTGTGTGGTATTCAAAATCAAAAGAAAGGGATGTTTTTCTTCCAGGATGACGGAACAATAAAATGTCACTGTGCAGTTTGATATTGGTGTGTATATCCATCTGGAGCCTATATTTCTGGTGTTTTTTTTTGTTTCCAAAGATTAATATGTACAAACATACAGAAATGACAGACTTATACCTTGCATAAAATAATTTAAGCTCTGGTTAGTGTCATTTGCATTTTTCTCTTGTCTATCTTCACCCTCTACTCCATCTAGTTTGTCCATTTATGTTTAACTCATCTGCACTTGTGTAATGTAACATAGGGTTCTGCTTCTTTTGTGATGTTTCTTAATCCCATGATTCAACGAAAGGTTAAGCCAAGGGCTTGAAGATTTTAAGCATTTCTTAACCTCCATTGGCCCAACAATTGTATCATAGTCTAAAATTTATTCCTGTTTCCAATATTCAAATTCTAGTATTTGCCAGTAGTTTTGTTGCAAAATAATAGGACTGTTGGCAGAAGCCTTTAATCTCACACTAGATTTGTTTACAGAATGATTTCAGGCAACAATTAATACTGAGAAATCCCTTTTCCTTTTTTTTCCTTTTTTAAATTCTGTAGTTTAAACCAATATCGGGCTGGTTAGTCTGTTATTCAAGGGACAGGTAGCATTTCCAGTTGGTGTAAAACTTTGAGAAAAGTTCCACTTGCTGTTATAGTGGGACAGTTGCTTTATCTTGTTTAATTTACCTTGTTGTAGTTCACTTAATTGTTTTTGCACTGCTAGCTTTGAACAAAAGTAATAGTTGAGCTCTCTTGGTTTGATAAGGATAGTGCACCTGTAAACACTGCTCTGTCCAACTGTTCATGTGCTGATTTCTGAAATCTGCAATAACTACTTCATCAGGTTAATGTTTTTACCTGAACATAAATAAATAAAATGTTTGACTCACTTTTTGTATAATTATTTTGTATTCAGCAACCAAACTTTTCTGATTCAGGGATAGTGCCAAAGTGTCTTTTTAAACTGAAGTTCTGTTGGAGTTTGAGTAAATAAAGGTGGAAATATTCAATGTGGTTGTAATGCTTGGAGCACTGTTGCATTCAGTGGCCCTCTTGATATTAAAAGAAATCACATGTTATAAAAAAAACTAATCCTTCAATGGTGTGAAAAATTGATATGAGGTGTAGCTGTGAGGACATAATCTAACCTGGCAAAAGAGTCAATAAATATCCAAACATTAATTGCCTGCTGGCCTTTGCTCTTGTTGGTTTTAATGCCTAGCCAGTTTAGCTTGATTCTAAGAAATTATGGCTTGACTTGTCTCAAAAGTTTATGGATGTTCTAAGCGAATCATACGTGGGGAGGGGGAATAAAATTAGTGCAAGATCCCCACCCTCCAGAAGCCAGAAGTGGATTTAAATATTCCTATTCTTTGAGCAGATATTTCACTTGTGCAGATATATTCATGGACTCAGTGAGACTGGCCATATCTGGTCTCCTGTCCGGGAAACCCCTGATCTAATGGCTGTCAGCCTGCAGCCAGGTCTTGACTGATAGTGGAATCAGAAACTCTGGGTTAAAACAGTTGCTGATCCCCATGCAGTTCAAAGGTAGTGGTTATACTTGAATACCTGAGGAAATGGGTCTCCTGGATACTACATATAGATTTGCACAAATTGCTCTCGGGGCGGGGAGGGATAAAGGAGTGATTTTTTCAATTAAATTTTTTGAGTACATTGAAATGAAAGCCCAATCACACTTTGTCATTAACCTTCAGCATTTAGACTTAATTATATATAATTGTAACTCCAAATTAAAATGGGCTTTAACTTGTACTATATAACCAAGGAACCCTTTTAGTACACTTGTTGCAGTTTTCATCCATTTTGTAAAAATCACTGTTTTGTGCTTGCAAAAGTATTGAAACATGCTGTTGACTTCAGCCACTTATATAATTTGTTGCTTCATTCCTATAATTTGCCTGTTTTGCCTGCCTATTTGGTTCATTGCGTGTTACTTTATGAAACATTAAAAAAAAATTGAACTAGTATGTTGTAAACCTGAGCACATTATTGATTTACATTTGAAAAGAAGTGAGGTTTGGCGGTTGAAAGCAAGACTTCCAATTTTACCATGTGGACTATGAAAATAATCGTCCCTCCATTATTTTAATGTTGAGTTTACTGAATGGCCTGCCAAATGTCATTTGAAAGTAGGGCTTCCCAGCCATCCAAATATTTTTTAAAATTCACATTTAACGATTATATTGCAAAATAAACTGGTGGAAAATGCACATTACTGATCCGTTATCTTTCAACTGCAATTTTTTAAAAAATTGGTCTGAGGATAATGTATCTTCCAAATTAATTAAAATTCAACCATATTAGATCATGGATGTGGCCAAGATTAGAATATAGGAATGGGAAAAGGCCATTCAGTCACTGGATGCTTCATGCTGGTTCTTTTCACACCACCATTATCCAATTCCTGATTTATCTACCTCAGACTTGTTTCTGTCCCTCATGAATTAGGAATTGATACAATTTCCCTTTTAGAGTTGCTTTGCAGCATTAAATGAAAATGAAGGAAAGCGTTACAAACTGTTCATTCGCAAAAAGTAGATGGGTGGATGGAATATCTTAAAAATAGTGTTCTTTGTTCAGTTAACACAAATCTATGTTAATGAATGGCAGAAAGAGAATCCTCAATGCAAGATATCCTAGTTGTATATACGTACATAGGATTAAGACTTTGTTTAACCTCAAGATTAAAGTTTTTTGCTTAATGAAAATAGTTAAAATAAGTTGTTCATCCCTAGAATGTTATAGGTTTACAATGTGAGGATACAACTTAGCTGACTGTTCTATTATTTGCTGCAAAGACAAGATTCACATTTCCTGATTTGTTTTCACAGCCACATTGTCACCGTGGTTAGCACAGCTGCCTCGCAGCACCAGGGACCTGGGTTTGATTCAGTCACATAGAACATGTGTGTTAATGTAAGCCTGTGTGGAGTTTGCACGTTCTCCCCCTGTCTGCATGGGTTTCCTCCGGGTGCTCGGGTTTCCTCCCACAGTCCGAAAGATGTTCTGTTAGATGCATTGGCCATGCTAAATTCTCCCTCCGTGTACCCAAACAGGCGCCGGAGTGTGGTGACTAGGGGAGTTTCACAATAACTTCATTGCAGTGTTAATGTAAGCCTAGTTGTGACACTAAGTTGGCCAATTCAGGTTTTCAAAAGCAGAATAATGAAGACGGAATGCAAACAAATTGGCATCTATTGATTTGAAGGAAATCCTTCATCCTGTGTGTCTTGTTCATAAAAACATCGGTCATGCCATAAATAATTAGCACTGACAGTCCTTGTGAGAAATATAAATATCCTGAGCTTTTCTTTAACAAATGTGAGGGTGTTCCATTTGAAAAGGAACAACAAAGGTTACATTTCTACTGGGGAAATCAAACAAAGTATAATGTTTATCTCTGCCTACTGCCCAAAGATATTGTGTATTTGGAATTAGTTGAATACAATAAATTGAGAACATTGTAAACTTATATTTAGGTGTCGGAAGTTGAACTGCTTACAGTAATCAATGGAGGGATAAATTTGGATAACACCTGAATTGAGGTGATGTTGCTTTTAGAGCACTTGCATTTGAGTTGGTTGGATATGCAGTCTGGTAAAAGCAGTATTGATTTTGCTAGTCCCCCCCCCCCCCCCCCCCGTGCAAAAACAAAATACAGATCTGTATTTTAAGTGATTGAGTTTTTGGATCAACGAAATCTAGCAACATGCAGCTTTTAAATTTTAGGGATGTAGTGTTTGCATGCTGGGAATAGGCCAGTTCCTTTGTGTTTCCTCTTGACCTCTGACTGCTCTTGGTGCCTGTTACACCAATTTGATCCCACCACAGCTATCCCAGCTCTCCAATTAGTCTGATGTACATTAATTGGAAGACTTCAATTTGTGCCCTACAGGAATTGTTTGACGCAGATACAGCAGCTGAGGTTTGTCTTTACTATTTTCTGAACTGAAATCCAAGTTGGAACCTATTGGTGCCACAAATGAGAATATCACCTGGTGCCTCAGACTGGATCATAACTTTCAATAGTATAAAATGGGCTATAACTGATCAGATTGACTTCACCAGAAGAAAAATTGGAAGAGATGTGTAGTGGGTGACCAATCTGAAATCATTAGTTTTGCTGCCAGAAATTAAAAATATTAACTTATCCTAAGGCAAATTCATCAGGTCAGTGGGTATGTTACGGAAGAGCTCCTTACACAAATTAAATTCTGTGGTGAGGCCTTTCAGGGGGGAATGGCGAGCGCAGGGTGTAACAATGATCTAACTAATTGTTGAGATGCATTTCCATTGGGAAGAAACTTCTTTAAGATTGCTAGTTGTAGAAGTTATCCAGTCAGTATCCATCGAGAGACTGATACACTAATGAACCATTGTGAAAGATAAATTTTGAGTGATTTCTGCTTGCTTAAATAGCTTAACTTAGTTGTATGAGTTGGTCATAAGTTTAGGTTTTATCATTCATGATCAAGAATGAAGTCCATAGTTAAAGCAAGTTATGTTTTAATCAGGCTTGATTTAAATCTTCTGGAACACTCTTATATTATTCATCAGTCCAAAAATGTGTGGGTTAGGTTGATTGGCTATGCTAAATTGCACCTTGGGTTCGTGGTAAATATGTGGGGTTACGGGAATAGGGCCTGGGTGGGATTTGTGGTCGGTGCAGGCGCGATGGGCTGAATGGCCTCCTGCACTGTTAGGATTCTATGATTCTAAGTTTATTTTTGTATTGACCTATCACTTAAGAAATGAGTTGAGCTGTGTTGTGCGAAGAAGAAAATTACTTACAGTAACTTGAATACTTTCTCTTGGAAGTATTGGAATGAACTCTTTGATCTCGGAAGGTGTAACCCTGAAGGCGAAAGTCCTGGAAGGTGAAGCCCCTGGAATGTTGCAAAATAACCTATAACAGACTCTATTGTTACTTACAATGGACTGTACTGTTGTAAAGGGATTGTCTGTTATTGTATTATTAGGCCTTGGTATTAGCTTGTTGGTTTATTACTTTCTCATTTTTTGCTTTCTCTGTTCCATTCTTTTACCTTGTTGCTCATATACTTTGTTGTATCTCATTATTTCCACTGTCTAGGTCTTTCCCTGTCTCTTCTGTAGGTCCACCAATGATTCCTGTTTGTGTTCCTTTCACTGATGTATTCAATGCCTGTATGGGATATGTAGTGTGGGACCTGATGCAACTTGTGAATGAGAGAAACTGAGGTTCTAGGACCGCTGAAACTGAGATCACATATTGCTAAAACTGACATCCACAATGTTAAACCCAATTAAATAAAGCCTGCTCAAAACCCCTGCCATAGAACTAGTCTGTGCAGAGGATATTTGTAAGTATGGCTGGAGGCTAAGTTTTAAGTATGTTTATTTGTCACAAGTAGCTGTACATTAACACTGCAATGAAGTTACTATGACAATCCCCTGGTCGCCACACTCCGGTGCCTGTTCGGGTACACTGAGGGAGAATTTAGCATAGCTAATGACACTAACCAGCATCTCTTTCAGACTGTGGGAGGAAGCCCACGCAGACAGTGACCCAAGCCAGGAATCAAACTCTGGTCCCTGGTGCTGTGAGCCAGCAGTGCTAACCACTGTGCCACTGTTAATGTTGTGCATTTTCCTTCGAACATTTAGCATGAATGAACTAAAGCATTTTCTTGTCAAGATTTTGTGGTGGTTGCTGACTTGGCAGCGTTGCAGTTTAGTGAAATTATTGCTGGAGATTGCAGGTTGTATATTTTGTCACTGGCGTCTGAAATTAAGAGGGCTTCAGAGCTTGTTTGAAACAGGAAGGTATTTATTGAATAGCAAAACTTGGGTACAGGAGTTTATGCAGCACAAGGCTGCCCTGGGGCAGAGCTCCAATTCTTCATGCTTACTACAAACTTCCACAAGATTTTCCTGAGGTTGGACTCCACTCTCTAGTGTGATCACTCCTGCTCAGCTTCCATTGATCCCTCAGGTCAGATGACTCCCTTCTGTTCTGTCTTAAAGTGACAGACACCACATGTGCCAGTGGCTTGTTTGGTTCAAATATTTCAATGGTTGAAAGAAGTTGGGTGCAAGGGAAATTGTCCATTGCCCATTGTCTAAGTTCTTTATGCACTATGAATTGACATCCTCAATTTATGTACGTGCTTTGCTTTTGAGACACCTTTTAAGGGAATGTGGCATTTTCTGTGAGAGATCTTAATAAAGGAAATAGAGTCAAAATGGTGCAAACGTGGGTAAGTAAGATGGCAGCCCTTTAAATAGAAAGAAACTATGGACATTGTTTATAGACCGGGCTGGGAAAGAAGGATTTGAGCACTGACTCCTGGTATAAAGGAGAGAGTTGGAGTGTAATTGAAGGAAATCACTAACAGAATGCTTTTTTAAATGATGAGAAACTTGAATGTTCAGATTCGAGTGTCTGTACATGAAGTACACAGTTTACACACATTTACAAACTCACCAAGGTGCCTCGATGGTGCCTCCCAAGCCCAAGTCCGCTATCAGCAAGGACAAGGGTAGCAAACATGTGGTAACATCACTACCTGACAGTTCTCCTCCAAGCAACTCACCATCCTCACTTGGAAATATATCACCATTCCTTCACTGTTGCTGCGTCAGAATCTTGGAACAAGCTGTACCTACACCACATGGATTGCAGCAGTTCAAAAAGGGCAACTGGGGGCTGAATGGCTGAGGCAGCGACAGCAAGGATCTTGGAGTGCAAGAATGAGGAAGTATTTCTGCAATTGGACAGGAGTTTGGTGAGATCACTCCTGGAATGCTAATTGTTATGTTGGTCTCCATTTTTAAGGAAGGATATACTTGCCTTTGATTGGAGTTAATCAAAGTTTGCTTGATTTCATCCTGGAGTAAGAGTTCTACAATGAGGAAAAAATTGAGTAGAATTTCGTTTCCCCACCTCCTGAGCTCATATTAGACTTGATCCAGATGTAAGAACAAATGTTGAATGACAGCAGAGAACATAGAATATAGAAAAGCTACAGCACAAACAGGCCCTTCGGCCCACAAGTTGCGCCGAACAATTTCCTTGCCTTCTAGGCTCATCTTACTAACCTCCATGAACCTATCCAAAAGACTCAATCGTATCCGCTTCCACCACCACTACCGGCACTCGTTTCCACGCACCCACCACCCTCTGAGTGAAAAACTTACCCCTAACATCTCCTCTATGCGGCACGGTAGCACAGTGGTTAGCACTGCTGCTTCACAGCTCCAGGGACCTGGGTTCGATTCCCGGCTCGGGTCATTGTCTGTGTGGAGTTTGCACATTCTCCTCGTGTCTGCGTGGGTTTCCTCCCACAGTCCAAAGATGTGCAGGTTACGTTGATGGGCCATGCTAAAATTGCCCCTTAGTGTCCTGGGATGCGTGGATTAGCGGGTAAAATATGTAGGGATATGGGGGTAGGGCCTGGGTGGGATTGTTGTCGGTGCAGACTCGATGGGCCGAATGGCCTCTTTCTGCACTGTAGGGGTTTCTATGATTATACCTACTCCCCAGCACTCTAAACCTGTGGCCTCTCGTGACAACCATTTCAGCCCTGGGTAAAAGCCTCTGCGAATCTACTCTATCAATACCTCTCAACATCTTATACCTATATCAGGTATTTCACCTATCTCATCCTTTGCCTCTCCAAGGAGAATAGACCTAGCTCGCTCAACCTATCCTCATAAGGCATACCACTTAATCCCGGCAACATCCTCGTAAATCTCCTCTACACCCATTCTGTGGCTTCCACATCCTTTCTGTAATGAGGCGACCAGAACTGGGCACGGTACTCCAGAGGTGAACGTACCTGCCCTGCTATCAAGGTGGTACCAGCGTAGCCTTTGGCATACTCTGGGAAAAGCCAGGAGAACAGGAATAAATGGATGAAAGCAAAATACTGCAGATGATGGAAATCTGAAATATCAATGGAAAATGCTGAAATCAAAATATAAAATGTCAAATCTCAGGCCTGGCAGTGTCTGTGGAGAAAGGAACAGGATTAACTTTTCAAGTCTCAACTTCAGAAAAGGTATAAATGGATAGCTCTTCTAAAACAATCATGGGTTCAAAGTCCCCTTCAAGCTTGCTCCGCCATTCATTATGATCATGGCTGATCATCCAACTCAATTGCCTAATCCTGGCTTCCCTCCATATCCTGAGCAATGTATAATTGTAGTAACAAATACCACAGGCTCACCACTCAGGGTGAAGAAGTTTCTCCTCATCTTAGTACTAAAAGATTTATCCTGTGTCCTTAGACTCGATTCCTGGTCTGGACACCCCCATCTTTGGGAATATCCTTCCTGCATCTACCTTGTCTAGTCCTGTTAGAATTTTATAGGTGTCTAAGAGATCCCCCCCCCTCCAACAAATATAATCCTAACTGACACATTCTCTCCTTGTGTCAGTCCTGCCATCCCAGGAATCAGTCCCTCTATCTGAGGATGTTCTTGCTATAAAGAGACCAAAACTGCAAATACTATTCCAGGTGTGGCCTCACTAAGGCCTTGTATAATTTCAGCAAGACATCCCTGCTCATGTACTCGAATCCTCTCACTATGAAGACCAATGTACCATTTGCCGCCTGCTGCACCTGTATGATTATCTTCAGCAACTGATGTACCTGGACACCTGGGTCTTATTGCACAGTCCCCTCTTGCGGCAGAGTGGTTAGCACTGCTGCTTCACAGTGCCAGCGAGCCGGGTTCAATTCCAGCCTCGGGTGACTGTGTGGAGTCTGCATGTTCTCCCCATGTCTGCGTGGGTTTCCTCCAGGTGCTCCAGTTTCCTCCCACAGTCCAAAGATATGTGAATTAGGTGGATTGACCATGGTAAATTGACCCTTTGTTTCAGGGGGATAATCAGGGTAAATGTGTGTGCGGCTACAGGAATGGGACCTGGGTGGAATTATTGTTGGCGCAGCCTCGATTGGCCGAATGGCCTCCTTCTGCACTGTAGAGATTCTAATACACCTTATGAATAGCTGGGGTCCGAGCACCGATACCTGCGGTACCCCAGTAGAGTACTCCAGCTCTTTGTTTCCTGTCTGCCAACTAGTTTTCAATCTGTCTCGATGCACTACCCCCAGTCCCATGCATTTTAATTTTGCAAGCTGATCTCTTTTATGTGGGTCATCCACTGGCTCCCTCTAACTCTACCAGTTACATCTTCACAGAATTCCAGTAGTTGGGTCGAGCATTATTTCCATTTCGTAAACCCATGCTGACTGTCCAATTCTACCATTTTTCCAAGTGCTTTGCTGTAAAATCTTTGATAATGGACTCTAGAAATTTCCCCAGTACCGACATCAGGCTGACTGGTCTATAATTCCGTTTTCTCGCTATCTCCCTTTTTAAATAGTGGAGTTACATTAGCTACCCTCTACTATGTAGGAACTATTCCAGAGTCGACAGAATCTTGGAAGATGACCAGTCATGCATCCACTATTTCCCAGGCCACTTCCTTAAATACCATGGGATGTAGATTATCACGTCCTGGGGATTTATCAACCCTTCATCCCATCAATTTCCCCAACATCATTTCTCTACTAATACTGATTTCCTTCAGTTCCTCCCTCTCAATAAATATGAATTCTAAGGTAGTCAGTATCAATTTAGCTGGTAAGAATCATAGAATAGAATCCCTACAGTGCAGAAGGAGACCATTCGGTCCATCGAGTCTGCACCGACCACAATCCCACCCAGGCCCTATTCCTGTATCCCCACGTTTACCCTGCTAATCCCCTGACTCTAGGGTCAATTTAGAACATAGAACATAGAACAGTACAGCACAGAACAGGCCCTTCAGCCCACGATGTTGTGCCGAGCTTTGTCTGAAACCCAGATCAAGCTATTTCCTCCCTATCATCCCGAAGTACTCCATGTGCCTATCCAATAGCTTCTTAAATGTTACTCAAGTTTCTGACTCCACTATCCCTGCAGGCAGTCCATTCCACACCCCAACCACTCTCTGAGTAAAAAACCTACCTCGGACATCCTTCCTATATCTCCCACCATGAACCCTATAGTTATGCCCCCTAGTTACTGCTCCATTCACCCGAGGAAATAGTCTTTGAACGTTCACTCTATCTATCCCCTCATCATCTTATAAACCTCTATCAAGTCTCCTCTCAACCTCCTCCGCTCCAAAGAGAAAAGCCCAAGTTCCCTCAACCTTTCCTCATAAGACCTACCCTCCAAACCAGGCAGCATCCTGGTAAATCTCCTTTGCACTCTTTCCTGTGTCTCCACATCCTTCTTGTAGTGAGGTGACCAGAACTGCACACAATATTCCAAATGTGCTCTCACCAAGGTCCTGTACAGTTGCAGCATAACCCCACGGCTCTTAAACTCAAACCCCCTGTTAATGAACGCCAACACACTATAGGCCTTCTTCACGGCTCTATCCACTTGAGTGGCAACCTTCAGAGATCTATGGATATGAACCCCAAGATCTCTCTGTTCCTCCACATTCTTCAGAACCCTACCTTTGACCCTGTAATCCACATTTAAATTTGTCCTACCAAAATGAATCACCTCGCATTTGTCAGGGTTAAACTCCATTTGCCATTTTTCAGCCCAGCTCTGCATCCTATCGATGTCTCTTTGCAGCCTACAACAGCCCTCCACCTCATCCACTACTCCACCAATCTTGGTGTCATCAGCAAATTTACTGATCCACCCTTCAGCCCCCTCCTCCAAGTCATTTATAAAAATTACAAATAGCAGAGGACCAAGCACTGATCCCTGTGGCACTCCGCTGGTAACCGGTTTCCAGTCCGAAAATTTTCCATCCACCACCACCCTCTGTCTTCTGTTAGATAGCCAGTTACCTATCCAATCGGCCAAACTTCCCTCTGTCCCACACATCCTTACTTTCTTCATAAGCCGACCGTGGGGGACTTTATCAAACGCCTTACTAAAATCCATGTATATGACATCAACTGCACTACCTTCATCTACACACTTAGTTACCTCCTCAAAAAATTCTATCAAATTTGTGAGGCAAGACTTGCCCTTCACAAATCCGTGCTGACTATCCCGGATTAAGCTGCATCTTTCTAAATGGTCGTAAATCCTATCCCTAAGGACCTTTTCCATCAACTTACCGACCACTGAAGTAAGACTAACCGGCCTATAATTACCAGGGTCATTTCTATTCCCTTTCTTAAACAGAGGAACCACATTCGCCACTCTCCAGTCCTCTGGCACCACCCCCGTGGACAGTGAGGACGCAAAGATCAATGCCAAAGGCTCTGCTATCTCATCCCTTGCCTCCCAAAGAATCCTAGGATATATTTCATCAGGCCCAGGGGACTTATCAACTTTCAGTTTATTCAAAATTGCTAGTACATCTTCCCTCCGAACATCTACTTCCTCCAGCCTATCAGCCTGTGACACTCTCTCTTCCTCAAAAACATGGCCCCTCTCCTTGGTGAACACCGAAGAAAAGTATTCATTCATCACCTCTCCTATCTCTCCTGACTCCATGCACAAATTCCCACTGCCGTCCTTGACCGGCCCCAGCCTCACCCTGGTCATTCTTTTATTCCTCACATAAGAGTAAAAAGCCTTGGGGTTTTCCTTGATCCGACCCGCCAAGTACTTCTCATGCCCCCTCCTAGCTCTCCTAAGCCCCTTTTTCAGCTCATTTCTTGCTAACTTGTAACCCTCCATCGAGCCAACTGAACCTTGTTTTCTCAACCTAACATACGCTTCCTTCTTCCTCTTGACAAGACATTCCACCTCTTTTGTGAACCATGGTTCCCTCACTCGGCCATTTCCTCTCTGCCTGGCAGGGACATACCTATCAAGGACACGCAGTATTTGTTCCTTGAAAAAGTTCCACTTATCATTAGTGCCTTTGCCTGACAATATTTGTTCCCATCCTATGCTTCCTAATTCCCGCCTGATTGCATCATAATTACCTCTCCCCCAATTGTAAACTATGCCCTGCCGTATGGCCCTCTCCCTCTCCATTGCAATAACAAAAGACACCGAATTGTGGTCACTATCTCCAAAGTGCTCTCCCACAACCAAATCCAACACTTGGCCCGGTTCATTTCCCATTACCAAATCCAATGTGGCCCCACCTCTTGTCGGCTTATCCACATATTGTGTCAGGAAACCCTCCTGCACACACTGCACAAAAACTGCCCCATCCGAACTATTTGACCTATAAAGGTTCCAATCAATATTTGGAAGGTTAAAGTCCCCCATGACAACTACCCTGTGACCTCCACACCTATCCATAATCTGCTTAGCAATTTCTTGCTCCACATCTCTATTACTATTTGGGGGCCTATAGTAAACTCCTAACAACGTAACCGCTCCTTTCCTATGCGTAACCTCAGCCCATATTACCTCTGTAGGCAGATCCCCTTCGAAATGCCTTTCTGCAGCCGTTACACTCTCCTTGAATAACAGTGCCACTCCTCCACCTCTTTTACCAGCTACCCTACACTTACTGAAACATCTGTACCCCGGAACTTCCAACAACCATTCCTGTCCTTGTTCTACCCATGTCTCCGTAATGGCCACAACATCGTAGTCCCAAGTGCCAATCCTCGCCCCAAGTTCACCTACCTTATTTCGGATGCTCCTTGCATTGAAGTAGACACACTTCAACCCACCTTCTTGTCTGCTGGTACCCACCTTTGACCATGATACCCTTCCCAGTACCTCACTACACTCACTGACCTCCGGACTATAACTCCTTTTCCCATCCCCCTGACAAATTAGTTTAAACCCCCCCGAAGAGCCGTAGCAAATTTCCCTCCCAGGATATTGGTGCCCCTCTGGTTCAGGTGCACCCCGTCCTGTTGGTACAGGTCCCACCTTCCCCAGAAAGTGTTCCAATTATCCACATAGCTGAAACCCTCCCTCCTACACCATCCCTGCATCCATGTGTTTAACTGCACTCTCTCCCTGTTCCTCAATTCGCTATCCCGTGGCACCGGCAACATACCGGAGATGACAACCTGTTTTGTCCTGGCTCTCAGCTTCCACCCAAGCTCCCTGAATTCCTGTTTTAAATCCCTGTCCCCTCTTTTACCTATATCTTTGGTGCCGACATGCACCACGACTTGTGACTGTTCCCCCTCCCCCTTTGGAATCCTGAAGACACGGTCGGAGATGTCACGGACCCTGGCATCTGGGAGGCAACATACCATCCGTGAGTATCTCTTGTTGCCACAGAACCTCCTATCTATCCCTCTAACAAATGAGTCCCCAATAACTATAGCTTTACCGCTCTCCTCCTTTCCCTTCTGAGCCACAGGGATGGACTCAGTGCTGGCGATCTGGTCACTGCAGCTTACCACTGGTAGGTCGCCCCCCTCACCTGTATCCAAAGTGGAATACTTGTTGCTAAGGGGAACGACCAATCAACCTAACCTGCACATCTTTGGTCTGTGAGAGGAAATCGGAGCACCCGGAGGAAACCCACGCAGACATGGGGAGAACATACAAACTCCAAACAGACAGTGACCCAAGCTGGGAATTGAACCCAGGTTCCTGGCGCTGTGAGGCAGCAGCGCTAACCACTGCGCCACCCTCAATCAAACTGGAGATTGTGGGCCTAAGGTTAGGTTTTGTCTAACAAATTTACTGAATGATTTAATGCGACCTTGTTGACAATAGAAATATTGTGGCTGTGGCAAACTTAGATTTAGCAAGGTTTTTAATAAAGAAAGAAGCAAGTGATCGGTCTGTAACGTAAGCAAATATAGAATAAGAGCCAAACTTCTGAATCCAATTGATTATTGGTTATCGGGAAAAGCAAAGGTTTTTTTAAAGTATATCCCTTTCTCAGAGTTATAAAGCTATCGCACAAAGTGGAAACCCTTAATCCATCTCCTTGCTTGCTCCAAAAACCAATTCATATTGAATCCAAGTCATGGCCCTCACAAAAGAGACGTACCAGACCCAAGCTGACAAGAATAGGCATTATTCCACACTTGATCTTAGCCAGAAGGTTGAGAAGTGAGGGAAAGCAAAGTTGCTTTTTAAAAAAATATACTTTATTTGTAAAATATCTGGAAAAACATTACAAACATTTCCAAGTGACCGTCACACCCACTGCAATAATATTCAGGTTCTCTACACCCATCATGTTGCACTCTGAGCTACTCCAATCCAGTCAATGAAATGTTACATATATTTCAAAGAAGTTATTACAAATGGTGCAAAGGTATTTAACAGCAAAGATGACCAATGTTCAATTGGATTCAAAAAATTGTTCATGTAGGAGTAATGTCAGCACAAACCAGACTGTTTCTATACAGCAATCGCACTGGATTTGTTGGCTAGACTTTTTATGTTTAAGGCCCAAGTCATGATTTTAAATCTCCCCTCAGCCTCCTCTGCTCCAAAGTAAACAACACCAGCCTATCCAATCTTTCCTCTTGGCTAAAATCCTGATAACATCCTCAGAAATGTCCTCTACTGTCGCTAGTGTGGGCAGATCCTTTCTGCACAGTGGAAATCAGAATTGTATCCTCTACTTCAGGTGTAATCATTTCTCAGTCTTGCCTCACAAGAACAGACATTCCCTTGAAGCAGATTCAACACAAGAAACAAAATGGCCGAAGTGTGTCACAGCGAGTGGTTCCCCATCTTCGTCCATCTCACGTGGATTGCACAAGAGACTTCAGGTTGCAGACTCAGCCTGTGTAGCTGTATCCCCAAGTGTTCTGAAAAACATCAGACTGCCTGATTTACTGAATGGAAGATGATGTATTAACAGGAGCTCTGTGTAGACAAACTATCATGTGGCATTATCTTAAAATTAACCTTAGAAGACTCAGGAAAAATGTCCTGAAACAAATGAAGTTTAGTTTATTTATTATTAGTCACAAGTAAGGCTTACATTAACATTGCAATTATGTTACTGTGAAATTCCCCTAGTCGCCATAGTCTGGCGCCTATTCAGGTCAATGCGCCTAACCAGCACGCCTTTCAGATTGTGGGAGGAAACCGGAGCACCCAGAAGAAACCCACGCAGACACGGGGAGAACGTGCAAACTCTGCACAGACAGTGACTCAAGCCAGGAATCAAACCTGGGTCCATGGCGCTGTGAGGCAGCAGTGCTAACCACTGCGTCACTGTGCTGCCCTGAGCACTGAGGATGTGGAATACATTGCACCAGCTACCCATAATCAAGTGTTTAAAAGGAGATAAATTCTCCTTGGAAAGAAAGGGCATGAAATTGGAATTAAAGGTAAAGTAACCTGGCTAACAAAAGAGTATATTGTTTTTCTTTCTTATTGTTATGTGCTCTGACAAAACCCAGCTGATCTCTAGATCCAAGTCTCCCACCTTTGTGGTGCATGGGTTCCCCTCCCACTAATTGCTCCAACTGATTGATTTCCTTAATGAAGTGAGCCTTCCTTTTCGGAAGCAAATTTTTTGAGTAATTTCCACTATAGAGAATAGTGATGCCAAACAAGCGTGTTCTGCTCACCAAGGGTTTTGCTGGAAAACCGAGTGGTGTAATGGACTTCTCCATTTCAAAAAAAAAATTGCTGGGGAATCTTAAAGAGAGAAAGTCATGACCAGTATTGATCCTGAACTGAATTCCTTTCATCTAGCTTTCCCCACTAACACTCATGAAAAAGAGAAATGCTCATTTTGCCATGGACGCAAAGCTGAAAGCTACTTGAATATCTGGAGAGCAAGTTAAGTGCCTTGCCGAACTGATTTACTTGTGTATATTGGAGCCAACTTGTCTGTAAAGTGCTTGCATGTGAAGCTCACAACTTGACAATTTGTGTGCATTTATTAAGGAGTAATACCTTGACATTAGTGGGGCGGCACTGTAGCACGGTGGTTAGCACTGCTGCTTCACAGCTCCAGGGACCTGGGTTCGATTCCCGGCTTGGGTCACTGTCACTGTTTGCACATTCTCTTTGTGTCTGCGTGGGTTTCCTCCCACAGTCCAAAGATGTGCGGATTAGGTTGATTGGCCATGCTAAAAAATGTCCTTAGTGTCCTGAGATGCGTAGGTTAGAGGGATTAGTGGGTAAATATGTAGGGATATGGGGGTAGGGCCTGGGTGGGATTGTGGTTGGTGCAGACTTGATGGGCCGAATGGCCTCTTTCTGTACTGTAGGGATTCTATGATTTCTATGATTACTTAATGTCAGTACAGAAGAAATATCTGTGTGTGTGTGATAACGTCTTAATATTTTTTAGGATGTCACTATAGTTAAGAAAACCCACCAACGCCTCTACTTTCTCAGAAGATTAAGGAAATTTGGCATGTCAGCTACAGCTCTCACCAACTTTTACAAATGCACCATAGAAAGCACCCTTTCCAGGTGTATCACAACTTGGTATGTCTCCTGCCTTGTCCAAGACCACAAGAAACTACAAAGGGTCGTGAACGAAGCCCAGTCCATCACGCAAACCAGTCTCCCATCCATTGACTCTGTCTACACTTCCTGCTGCCTTGGAAAAGTAGTCAGCATAATCAAAGACCCCACGCACCCTGGACATTCTCTCTTCCACCTCCTTCTGTCGAGAAAAAGATACAGAAGTCTAAGATCACGTACCAACCGACTCAAGAACAGCTTCTTCCCTGCTGCCATCAGACTTTTGAATGGACCTACCTTATATTAAGTTGATCTTTCTCCACACCCTAGCTATGACTGTAACACTACATTCCGCACCCTCTCCTTTCCTTCCCTATGAACGGTATGCTTTGTCTGTATAGTGCACAAGAAACAATACTTTTCACTGTATGTTAATACATGTGACAATAATAAATCAAATCAAATCAATAAATACTGCTGCTGTTGCTGGGACAAGATGCTTTTTGGCTCCAAAGAGATAAGCCATAATCAGAAAGGCCATTAAACAAAAAGTGGATCTACTGACCCAAATAGCCTTGAAAGCAAATAATCTGTCACATCAGCTTCACAAAAGTCATGCTCGGTAAGCTTAAAACTGCAAATGAACATGGCAGTAGCTTAAATTCTCCTACGTATGTCCTGAGTAAAGATGATTTAGGGTGGGGGGCTGGCCGTTCGCTTTCTAATGAATTCCTTCATTCCTTCCCTTGACCACTAGAGGTCACTGGTTTCTTACTATTAGAACAAACATTGACCATTGCAAGCTATCAGAA
Organism: Mustelus asterias; assembly: GCF_964213995.1. NCBI lineage: Eukaryota > Metazoa > Chordata > Chondrichthyes > Carcharhiniformes > Triakidae > Mustelus > Mustelus asterias. Next base: position 21,934,889 of record NC_135803.1, on the reverse strand, counting down.
AGCACGTTCTTGGGCCAATCGTTGTTAACTTTCTAAACTCAACACTTTTCTAATTTGAGTTGATTAAATTCTCAAACGTCTTCCTGTACCTGCCCCATCACCCCATTTCTTTTCATTGACTAATTGATGGCAGTTGAATCAAAATATCGGGATCAGACCAAAGTTAAGATCATAGAAACACTACAGTGCAGAAGGAGGCCATTCAGCCCATCGAGTGCACCGACCACAATCCTACTCCAATCCTATTCCCATAACCCCACATATTTACCCTGCTAGTCCTCCTGACACTAAGGGGCAATTTAGCATAGCCAATCACCCCAACCCGCACATCTTTGGACTGTGGGAGGAAACCAGAGCACCCGGAGGAAACCCACGCAGACACGGGGAAAACATGCAAACTCCACACAGAGAGTGACCCAAGCCGGGAATCGAACCCAGGTCCCTAGCACCGTGAGGCAGCAGTGCTAACCACTGTGCCACCGTGCCGCCCAAACAAAAACAGAAAATGCTGGAGAAACTCAACAGGCCTGGCAGCATCTGTGGAGAGAGAATGGAGTCAACGTTGAAAATGATTCTGTAAGAATGTGCTGAGATTTTTCAGCGTTTTCTGTTTCTGTTTCAGATTCCAGCATCCGTGGTATTTTGCCTTTATCATAGAATCATAGAATTCCTACAGTGCAGAAGGAGGCCATTCGGCCCATCGAGTTTGCACCGACCACAATCCCACCCAGGCCCTACCCCCACATATTTTACCCACTAATCCCTCTAACCTACGCATCTCAGAACACTAAGGGGCAATTTTTAACCTGGCCAATCAACCTCACCCACACATCTTTGGACTGTGGGAGGAAACCGGAGCACCCGGAGGAAACCCACGCAGACACGAGGAGAATGTGCAAACTCCACACAGACAGTGACCCGAGCTGGGAATCGAACCCAGGACCCTGGAGCTGTGAAGCAGCAGTGCTAACCACTGTGCTACCGTGCCGCCACTTAAGTTTTTAAACCTAGAAATAGTCCATTTAGTGACTCGAACCTGTTCATCACTAAAATTGTGACTATATCTTACCCCCATTTATCTGCCTTGACTCTGTATTCCTTTAATAATCTTTGTGGGCAAAATATATTGACCTCAAGTTTAGAATTGTTAAATTACTAGCATCTGCTGCTTTTTGTCAGAGAGAGTTTCATTATTTCCACCAGCTTTTGTGTAGAGATATGTTTCATAACTGCTCTTCCAAATGGCCTTGGACTCTCCCAGCAACACAAAAGGTTTCTATCTTCCCTGTCATAATTGAAGTACCCTTGAGCTAGGTTTGCTTTCCCAATGATATGGAGATTAGGTAAATCTTCCTCATTATTTAACTGCTGGAGCCTTGGTAACATTGTGGTGTTTCGTCATTTGGTAATACAGAACTTGAGTATTGCTGAAGAAAGAGACATGCTGTCAAAGTTTTTTGTTTTGCACTCATCAGGACAGATTTGCAAGAATACTAATTGTAAGGAGAGCAACATTTATACTGCATGTGAAGCGAATGCTCATTCGTTGGCAAGAAGATTCTGGTCAAACCCTTTCATGGAGAGTGCACCAGGGAACAGTTAACTGCCAAGTTATTTAAATCCAAAGTAGTCAGGTCAATTCTGATCAAGGCATTTCCATGGACTATGGACCACAAAATGGCTGTCCTCCAGCTTTTGATTTCTAGAAAAAGGTGCATTGCACAGACATGCTTCATCTGCCTGCAAAGGACAGGACACTGTGTATGAATATATGTAGCTTCTGGGATGCGTAAGTGAGCCACACTGAAAGGCCGAGTAATAATCCTAAATTCGTTGTCAGTTTAATACCTAGCATAATCTGTCCAAAGGCAGGATCATCTGCTGGACATTTTTGAATTCTGCAAGCATGGACTGGTTGGGTACAGTCAGTACTTTGCCTGTTGCAAACAGCCATAGGTACCTGCTATTTGATATGATCCACCAATCGTTGCTTTGGGATGACTGGCATACCTGGCATCACACTGGCGCTGAAATTTATATACCACATAGTGTGATAGGCAGAACATGTTTGACTTGACAGCAGCATTCTGTTAGTGCAGAATACTGCTCTTGTCACTTCTACATCATAGAAGTGTGATATGGTTAGCTGCACCTGTTGCTCAAAGTTTTGAAATACCTTACACTTCCAGTGTAACCTGAGGTAGAAGAGCACTCTTCAGGTCTGAGCCTTTGATCCATTCACGAGTTTGCATGATAGATGGTGAGCAATGATCTGATCACAGAAGCCATTATGCCATAGGATGGCTTTGATGGAATCTGAACTTCAATACTGTACATTGCAGAAGAGAACTTTATCTGTTAGATAAAGTACTTTAATGCATCTGAACACACTTCCATTTTCACAATGCTGGTTAAATTAATGACCGCTCACCTTTTAAGAACAAATCTTTATATTCATCACAGTATTGTAGAATGTTTAACTTATGCAGCATTATATTCTGACATGAAGATGTCAGCATTTTTTGAACTTGCCTTATTTGGATCATTATTATAATATATAAAAATCCAAGATTACCATCCTATTATTCCTCTGATGGGGCATCTAATTACTTTCAGTTAATCTATCGCCAATGAGCTGGTCCTATTTCCTTGTGACATTTGTCACTTTTCCAGATTATGCCTAGCAACTGAGATCAGACCACGTGTCAATGGGTCAAGTAGTAACACACCTCTCTCTGTGCTACAAAAATGGAATGATAGTTATATGGGTGGCACAGTGGTCAGCACTGCTGCTCACAGCACCAGGGACCTGGGTTCAACTCCCGGCTTGGGTCACTGCCTGTGTGGAGTTTGCATGTTCTCCCTGTGTCTGCGTGGGTTTCCTCCGGGTGCTCCAGTTTCCTACCACAGTCCGAAAGACGTGCTGGTTAGGTGCATTGGCCATGCTGAATTCTCCCTCAGTGTACCCAAACAGGTGCCAGAATGTGGTGACTAGGGGATTTTCACAGTAACTTCAATGCAGTGTTAATGTAAGCCTACTTGTGACACGAATAAATAAACTTTATGTTTGCAAAACTGTGAGATATTGATGGGTTCAGGTGCTTTATATTCAAGATCAATTTTATTGGACTCTGCTCCTAACACTGAGAACAGGTGAAGTCAAGTGTAAGATGGAACGCATTATAACCTGCCTTCAATACTCTCTTCCTGTGAGGTTCTGTGCTTGGAGGATTGCCTCACAAAATGACCATAAGAAAGTAATGATTAGCGAGGAGAGAATCAAGGAATTACATTAATAGAAGGGTTGTGATCATTCATACAGGGTATAATGGATAGCTCGGAATATTTACAAAGTTGCAATTTAATTAAGGAATTTGTATTAAGATTAAGGCTAATGATGAATGTCCAACAGTGATTGGCATAATGTACTGTCGAGTAATTTCATCGTGTATGTTGTGGGAACAACACTCACTGGTCTACTGGTTATGAACCTGGATGAGAAAGCCAGAATTCATCATTTTAAAATCTATTTTAACCAGTTATGAAAGTGGAATGAGAGAATACCTGATCGTTTGTGGCATTTGAATTTGCTACAGCTTTGTAAAAGCCAATTATATCATGAATGGCCTTAAGAGAGAGACTTACCATTTCCACCTGGTCTACTCCACGTGTGATTCCAGTCAGTGTGGTTGACTCTTATTGCCCCAAGATTGCTAGGATTTCCTTTATTCATTTGTGGGCTATGGCTGCCACTGGCTGGGCCAACATTTAATACCCATTCGAGAAGGTGGTGGTGAGCTGCCTTCTGGAATTGTTCCAGTCCACATGGTGTGGGTACACACCCAGTGCTGTTAGGGAGTGGGTTTCAGGATTTTGACCCAGAAGCATTAGGGAACAGCGATATATTTCCAAGTCAGGATGGTGAGTGACTTGGAGAGGAACTTCCAGGTGGCGGTGTTCCCATGTGTCTGTTGCCCTTGTCCTAGATGGCAGTGGTCATGGATTGGAAGGTGCTGTCTAAGGAGGCTTAGTGAATTTATGCAGTGCATCTTGGAGATAGCATACACAGCTACTGTTCATCAGTGGGTGGAGGGAATGAATATTTGTGATTGGGATGTCAATCAAGTGGGCTAATGTGTCCTGGATGATGTCAAATGTCTTGAGGGTTGGTGGAGCTGCACTCATCCAGACAAGTGGATAATATTCCACCACACTCCTGATGGTGAGGGAATTTAGGGAATCGAGAGGTGAATTGTTCACCATAGGGTTCCCAGCCTCTGACCTGCTCTGATAGCCACAGTATCTATATAGCTAGTCCAGTTTAGCTTCTTCTCAATGATGACCCCTAGGATGTTGATAGTGGGGAATTCAGCAATAGTAATGCCATTGAATGTCAAAAGGCAATGCTTATGTTCTCACTTATTGGAGATGGTCATTACCTGGCATTTATGTGATGCGAATATTACTTGCCGCTTGTCAGCCAAAGCCTGAATGTTTTCCCAGTCTTGTTGTATTTGAACATGGATTGCTTCAGTATCTGAGGAGTCACGAATGGGACTGAACATTGTGTAATCATTT